>NW_010390548.1:0-23627 GCF_000710305.1 Buceros rhinoceros silvestris | reverse complement strand
CGGCGCGGGCAGTGCCGGGCAGAGGGGACGCTCCGCGGGAGCCCCCGAGGAGGGCGGCCGTGCGCGCTTGTCCTTGACTCATCCTTGCAGCAGGGTACGTGCCGGGAAGCACAGCGCCGGGCTGCGGCTCGCACAGCGGCATTGTGGGTCCTTCGTGTCTCACTCTCCTGCACTGGTGTGCTTAGTCATGATAAGCTCCGCGATAAAACCACGAGGAGCCATCCATCCTTGCGCCCCTACCTGTCGGCGGACCGGCGGTGCCTACCCCAGCCTGCAGCTGGGGAAGGGGGGACGTTTAGCAGGTTTAGCCTTCCTTTGACTTACCCGACCCACATCACGGAAAGCACATTGCAACATATTTTTGCTAGAGGAGGAAGAAGTGGAAGCAGTGTGATAACGTTCAGTGGTTTCATCCTGCAAAGTGAGACTAACGTTTTCTACATGCTGGAGACTGCTGAGAAGTCGTGCATGTGGTTACACGTTGTTGGGCTATACCAGCAATTTGAGAAGTCTAATGCTATGTAGATGCATCTCTGACTTGAGTTTTAAAATGAGCCTGAGTAATATAGGTATGGTGAGCTTCTGTTCTCAGGTCTTGAGATAAGGCTTGTTGCATGTATCAAGCTTCTCATGAGATAAAGTGACTTTCCTTTTCTTTTGATTTCCTACTTCTTAAATTGTAATCAAACATCGCATATGAAGTCCTGCATACCAGTAGACAAGAGTTAAAATGTCATTTGCATTGAAGGAAAAGGTATGCTAAATTTGAGTATTCATCTGACTCTTCTAACAGGCTTTTTTATACTGATAAATAGCTTTATTAATATTATCTTACACAAATCTACTAGCTCTTCTGTAATAGAGGTAGTTTTGTTCACATGTTTTCCTTATCTCCAGTATACCTCAAGAGACTGAATTTGGTAATATCCCTGGAACAAAGGAAAGCTGGAGCAAGCTAGCTAAATCCAAAGGAATAATCAAGAGGTTTCTTATGATTCCTTCCTGCATAGCTCGAGTACTCGTATTAGGGATAGCACTGCATCATAATCTCACTGCCTGTTGCTGTAATATTATCCAAGCTACTTTAACCATAAAATATACTCTCTCAACCTTAAATAATCTGTATTTAATTATTCTTGTGAATCTGTAATATACTTAAACATCTTTTGAGTGTTACACAGTCATTGTGTACAGCTAACAAAGGAGAAGATAGTTGACAACTGTTGTTTCATCTCTGACTTGTTTTCTCCATGCTGGAAATAGTCAGCTATTTCAAATAACTGTCCATCCTAATATGTTTTTGTGCTACCCATAAGGATAGGAAACAGTTCAAGTGTTCTATGTTTACTTAATTTGTCTTAATCCTTTTTTCCTTATTTTAGTTCTGTTTCCTGATAAACAGACACGTTTTAGATTTCCAGGAGAACCATCTCATAGCAAAACAGAATTGCAGAATTGACAGCGTGGATTAGTTTGACAGATCTGCTTGTATGCTTCTCAGATCAGGTAGTTAACATCTGTTGAAAGCCTCTAAGCAGCCTGAAGGTGTGACTGCAGAGTCCTCTGTAGTTTGCATTTCTCTCCTCATGTGAAATTAATCTTTATGAATACACTTTGGTTAGTTCTGCTGGATATTATCCGTAAATCATTGGCTATCTCTTTAGAAGGAAAAGAGGAGCTTGTTCCCATGTAAAAATGCTTCCTGATGCTGGTCCTGGAAAAATTCCAGATGGGTGTGAATAATTTTTAATCTGAGTATTTTATTTCTGAGCCTGTTATTTCACATTGTTGTAAGAACCTTACACTCACTGCTTGTGCTGTACAGCATATAGATAGAAGATCCTTTCCTTATTTTGTCCTTTTTCTTCAGAATTTGTATATCCAGTTTTCCTGACTGGGAGTGTAGTCAAACCTGTAGGGTACACCTTTGGCTTTGCCACTGAAATGTTAGTTCTGGTAGGAGCAGTGGGTCTTATTGTGGGTTGTTCCCTCTAAAACTCTAGTTTCACTCTAGTAAAACTCTACTAGTTTTGAAGTGGTTAGAACTGTTATGATGCAGCCATTGTAAAACTCAGCAGGTAATAGATACCTGGATGCTGATTAAGGTCCTCTTGATGCAAATAGCTAGTGCAAGATATAAAGCACCAGTATGATGCTCCTGCTAGCTGGCTTGTCCATTATGAAGGATCTGCAAGAGCCTCCAGTCTCACTGGAAAACATACGGCTCGGGAATCGTGTGTTAACACAGTTAGGGGTTGCGTGCAGACTCTTTAGCCTGTGTTTAGATGGGAGATCTTTTGGAGATGCTGCAGGTGACCTTCTGATTAAGGGCTGCATCACTTAAATGTGTATGTGGCTGACGTGACAAGGCTCTTGTTCCACCTGGGTGGCGCTACCATTAGCTGCTGCATTGCAGAATGGATCCTGTGGTGGAATGCGACTGAGCTGCAGGGATTTGGGCTTCTGTTTAAATAAAGGGCAGATCTCTCTATGTCAAAGTTTAGGATGAGACCACATTGCATGCTGTGTTTCACCCTGAGTTGGAGGAAGTTAGATTGGGTAGCCATTGTGTGCATTTTTGCATGAGGTGTCTTGGGTTCCCAGCTTTCTGCAATTTGTTCAAATGAGTAGTGGCTTGAATCCAGCCAGAATTTCGTGGAATACTCTGTCTTTTAGGTCTAGTGAGATTGTTTTACTTATATGAATGAAAAAAATAAATCAACAGTTAAGTGTAGAAGTAAAACAAATACTGTAAAGATTTCATGTTCATGGAGTAGAATGCTTGGAGAGACTTCTCTTTAGATATGAAACTGTAGATGAGAATTTTAAGAGTTCATCTCTAACCTGAAGTATTAGTATACTAATAGCCTTGCTGTAACACTAGTAAAATCTGTTCAAATCTGAGACCTGTCTGTAAATTGCACCAAATCCCAAATAGGAAGACTTACAGGATTTTTTCTTATTTTTCTTCTGTACTATATCAATAGTAGCAAATTTGGCGGTGAGAGGTAACAGTCCTTCCCTTTGCTAGCCATATTCCAGGTATCCTTGTGCTGAATGGTGAGGGTTTCAGGATTCCTTTGCAGCCCTCTGAAGAGAAGGGTGATTAGTAGCGTTGATACTGTTTTTCCTTATCTCTTGTTCTGGCCTATAAAAGAAACTCTAAGATTGTGCTTGAAGACACCTTCCTTATTTAGTGTCTCGTATTTTAACACCAGAGAAAGTACATAGTACTGTGTGTTTTCTCAAGTTAATGAAGCATCCCAAATGTCTAGGCCTTGCTGATGATTCTTGCTGTTGCAAGTTCAGCTGCATTCTTCCTTTGCAGAATCTTGCCTGCTCTGTCATATCGTATCTATTTGGAAAAGCAATTGTGCCATGGTTTGTCCCTGTGAAGTCTCTGGCATACGTGGTCACTAAAACAACTGCATATTTCTGTGCTCAAGTATTGGCAAAGAAAAAGCAGGGGAGATAACAATGCAGAAACACTGAGAATTTAGATGCATGCAATTTCCTGTGGCTTGTGTGTGTGGAGTAAAAGTAAGAGCAAGATAAAAAAGGCTTTCTGTGCTCTCACAGAAGGCCAGCTGAATTACTTACATACCTTTGATTTTTTTTTTCAGTTTAGAGTAAATGTGTATATTTGGCTGCAAATTAGGGCAAAAAAGAAATGGGTAGAAAACTTCTGTAAAGGACTAGAGGGACTGTGAAACTTCTCATATAGATGCAGGCGATTGAACTACCATGTCTGTTTCATCTCAGAGGTAACCCATAAGTTAAAAAGTGCTTGTGTTTTGAAGTGTTTAACTATAGCTTTCAGATCAGGATTAGTTAAATAACTTGGATACGCCCACTGAGATGGGGAGTACAGTGAGACTACACCATGTACAAAGGGAGCTTAATTCTGCATAGTAGTTGACAGAATGTTTTTGTACATTAAGTTGTATAGATTTTTAAATCAAGCGTGTCTTCATATGAAAGAATGGCTATTTTTTCTTGAAAGCACCTGTAGGAAGACAGGGTTTTTTAGCAGTAAAAGAATGTAGTAAGCTTTTTACCTATGATATATTTGGAAAAAGCTAATTCTAGCTAGAGAATGCTAGTGGCTCAGTGAAAATGGAGTGTGGTTGTCCAGCTGTGTTAAATATGCTTCTTTGTATTTGGACTTTCACAAGCAGAAAGTGGACACTATAATTTAGCCTGGTGAAAATCATGGTCTTCAATTAAAACAACGCACTAGTAAGTCATTTTATTAAACTTGTTGGGCAAATTGGTCCCTCAGGTCATCTCTACTAACTTAGTATAATTAGGATTCCAATTATTTTATGATCTACAAAGGAGTTATCATTCTCTGCTTGAAACAGTCACTGTTCAGGAATGTGCAATTAAACGTCCTGTTTGTCTTGACAGCTTGACTCTGAATAGTGATCATGGAGATATCTTACTGGATTATTCGAAGAATCTTGTTACAGAAGAAGTTATGAAAATGCTGATGGAACTGGTAACCTTAAATGTTGAATTAATAAACCAAATGGTTTTTAATTAACTGTTACCTGCAACTGATTATTGTAGCATTGCTTATATACATTTAGCTCTGATTTTGAGACATCTGTTTACCAATCTTGGCACTGTTCAAAGTCTTGCATTGTAAGCCCTAAGGTACAAGACCATTTCTCAATGTGCAGATCTGTTTCTTGTGCTCACTGAAAAGATTTTTGTCTGTGTAACCATACCATATGCCAGCTGGTCTGTTACTTAGGTGTGCAGTAAAACAGGAGAGATTCATGTGAAAGAGAAGATTGTATCTTCAATGTTTGCAATTGAAGCAATACTTCATATGTCAAGTGGTCTTAGTTTTGAGATTCATTTGCAATTGGATGTATTAACTCCATTAACTCCAATTTAGCGTGAGGTCCATATTTACAACCATTCCTTAGCCATGGGTTCAGCCCAAGGCTTAGACTAGATAGCACACAGATTGTTAAAGGAAGAAGTAGCAAAAATAGCCCAAAATACTTTTGCTCTTCAGTTTAAAAAGAAAAATTTAAGCTGGTACAAAGAATCAGTAATCTCATAGTAGTGTGACAAGATGAAACTGAGTAGTTAAGGTGGATTAATTGTGTCCTGGTCATTCAGCACTTTTACTGGGTAAACTCTTAAGGAAATAAACAGCCTGCATAGAAATATTTGCTTTAAGGGAATAAATTTTTAAGATAGAATCTACTGGGCCTCCTACTCTAATGGTATTTTTGTTTCACTGTCTTACGTGGTTAACATTCACACTCTTTAGTATAGTTGCATGATGACTTTGTAGTTCATGATAAATGGTTCCTACTGTTTCTAAGAGGAATCTATTTTTACATTGCTCAGGCAAAGTCAAGGGGTGTGGAAGGTGCTAGAGAGCGCATGTTCAGTGGAGAAAAGATCAACTTCACTGAGGTAAGGCTACTTCTGTCCATGGTTCTTTCCCCTCAGTTGTGCCTATGTATTATGGATGTTCATGCATCTGTGTAAGAGAAGTCTTGAAAAACTTTAACTGCTATTCTGAAATGCTGAGTGGTTGTAATGTTTGCTGCACTACTTATGTGAGAAATTTTTACAGCTCTGACAAAAAAACAGAAGAAAAAAAACATGTGAATAAAGCTATTCAATACTCCCTTCACCATACATGTTAGGTTTTTTCCAGAGATTTCAGTGGGGTTTTTTCTTGTCTTCCCTCTTTTGTAGAGAGGAAGATGAGTTAGATCTTGCAAAGGGCATGGAGCAGAGTATTGCATTCCAGGTATCCCTTACATGCTTTTGCTTAAAGTCGCTGTTCATAAAGCTTAACAAACTGCCTACAGAGTTGTAGTGAGGACTGCGTAAGACTTTCTGCTTTGGGTTGTTGATGCTATTTATATTTGGGTACGATTAACAGTAGAAACTATAAACAATCTTGGGAAATTAGCCAGCTCTTTGGGTAAGAGGATGAATATCTTCAGCTTTTTGTAGATCCAAAGGTTGTAATTATGGTTAACTCTTCACTGAAACATGCAGAAAACCAATGGTACCTTTTTTCTGAAATTAGATAGGATGAAAACTGGAAGCTCAACAGCGTAGTGCAATTTATGAGCCTTCCTTAAATATTAAAGGCTATTTAGTACTTACCCGGTAAACTCATAGAAATCAGTAGTTCCTTTGATCTGGTTATTGACTCATTTAGCTGTTGCACAAGTTGTTTGCTTAAACTCAGCAGTTGGACATTGTATTGTTGGTGAATGCTATGTTTGTAAAAAATGTGCAGGCATAACCAGCTAGAACACTATTGGCGAAATGATTCTCTTTTCCTTCTGTATTAATGCCTTCAATTCACAGATTTAACTCTAGCTAGTATAAAAGTGGGAAGAGATGTCTTAAATCTACCTTGAAGGTTTGTTTTCTCAGACATTGCCTCTCACTAGCCACGTGTAACACATTATTACAGGGTCAGCCCATCTCTCACCGTAAGTTATGGAGTTATTCTTCATTGTCTATGTGAAAGCAGATGTAGCAGCTGAAGTCTCAGAAGGATGCTGTTTTCACAGAAAGCACTTAAAGTATTAAACTCTGTGATTGGCTTCTGCGGCCAGCTCCCTATTTTGTTACTGTCTTGATATGGCAAAGTTATGTAGCAATTAACCTGCATGGTAATGTCTAGAAACATCTTTTTCATTATCAGACTTTCTCAGTTAGTCAAAAGTTACTTCGAATTAGATTTGGTTTAATTTTTTCTAGAGTATCAAATGCTCTGGAATATGAGCATGTGAAATTGTCTTGAGACCTTAAAAACAGGATGCTGTCAAACAGCATGACTGAATAAACCTAAAGCAGTAAGGGAGATGGGAGCTGCTTAATGGCAAGAACTGTCATGTCCACTGCTCTTGTTCTGATTTAGAACATATTTCAGCTGTTTGTCTTAGGTATTTACAGCTTCTTTTATAGTGCAACTGAGCATGTTATTGCCAGGTGTTTGTCCCAGATGAGTTAAAACTTGCCGTTTGATATGAAGACAGTGCATTACAAGGTAACTCATGTCTGGCTGCTCATTATGGCAACAATCTTCATAGCCCACCCAATATTTAGAAAATAATTCTGTTTAACAGCAGACATCAAGTCAAATATGACTGCTTTCTCTTGATCAAAACAACTTCCTTCAAGCCTAATAGCGAGCAGTATTTGCCAAATAATACCATTCCACGTCTGAGTCTTGCAAAAAAAGGCCTCTGTTCACCCCAAATTTAAGTGGGTACGCTTTGATAACTAGCAACTGAAAGAGCTTTCTTGTATTGCAAGTCAGGATCCACAAACTCAGTGATTTTTTTTTTTTTTTTTTTTTTTTTTTTTTTTTTTTTAATTAGCATTTGGTATTTAAATCATAACTTGGCAGACCATCTGTGTTTTCTTTGTCTGACAATACCTCTCATTGTAGTGGGGAACAATGAGGTAGAGCAGACTAATTTTTTAATTTGTTCATTAGTATTGACTAACTCCTTCATTCTGGACTAAAGCTGTTAAGCTTCTGAAAAAGTGAATCACAGGCCAGACTGCAGTCCTTTGACTTGTGTATAACTGTGGAGAACTAATATAATATGGTGCATTCTAACAGATTTTGTTCTCATAACACAACTACCACCTACATATCTGGTGTGCACGTATTCAGAGAGCATTTAATTGTGGGCAGTGGGTAAAATAAGGTAGCTGTTGTATTCCTTTTTTGTTAAATGTTCAATTACATACTTATCTTCCTACATGAAATGGACTGCTCAAGATAGTTGAGAAAATGACAGGAAATAATTTGGCTGCTTGTTATAATGCATTTTCAGTATTACCATTAATAGGAAACAACTTCATCCATGGAGACCCGAAGTATGCCAGAATGAAGATCAATGAGTACTGAATATTGCCAGATTCTGAACCTAAATCACTAAGTGCTTTTCAGGGGGTTTTGAGCTTTCTGTTCAAAGTAAACAAATGTTTACTTTAAATATTACATGCTTTTGTAAGCCCTCTGCACTGATGCTGTGAAGTGAGAGGGTCATTTAGATGTCTGTACATGTATGTGTACATACACACTCATCACAAGCTTACTGCTCCACTAATTCAGTTAATGTAAAATTTTTAATTCTTGAGGACTGTATTGCCTTCTGGATGAGGCACGAAGTCCCGAGTTAGATTCAAAAATAGCATCACCCTTTTTGTCGTCTTGTTCTAGAACCGGGCTGTGCTTCATATTGCGCTGAGAAATCGTTCCAATGTGCCAATACTTGTAGATGGAAAGGATGTTGTTCCAGAAGTAAACAAAGTGTTGGAAAAAATGAAGCATTTCTGCCAGGTATAAAGTACCACCATAGCTTGTTTTTCCATATTTGTTCTACACGCAGTCTGGTTCTTAAATGTGTGTTGTGAAGCATTGTTTGTTGGCTGGTTCAAGTGAATTGTTGTGCCTATGTTTATAAATGTTCTGGCTCAAGCATAGTGTTGGACCTGGTTTTAGTATGACTTCTCTTTCTGTGTTCCCAGCTGGGTTTTTCTTTAATGGGGTCTCTAGATCTCATTTTTCTAGCAGTAATCTTGCATTTACTTCAGAAGTCTTGTAAATCATTAACCATTCAAATATTGCCTTATTTCTTACTGATTTTTCAGCTACTTTATCAAATAGAAACTGCCTCTTAAAATTTGTGTAAAATCAGGAAAGACGTAGAGGCTCCCAGCTCACTTGCAGTTTCTTCTAACAAAGTCAAATTTGTGTGATAAAACCAATCAGTATAAAAGCTCCCTGAACAGTTTTAGTGCACATGACTCTGAGGAACTGGACCTGCTTGGTTGCTATTGTGAGTCTTAACCAGGTGGTAGTGGCCAGTATCGATACCAACTCATGCTTGTTAAGCTATACAAAATGAGCCTGGCTTATGGCCAGTTCCTAATGGATAAATGCCAAAACCACAATAAGTGACACTAATTGGTCTGAATTCAGTAGTTTCTCCAGATAATGTAAGAATTGAATGGCCACAGATTCAATGGTCTGTTTTCCACTGTAGAGTTTTTAGATGATTAAGATCTTGGTAGTGCAAAACAAGTTCTCAGTGGTGCCACTCTCTTCATTGCTGTATGGCTTCAATCATCAGAGCCTGTGAATATACATCTGCATAGAAAGTCATCTTCTCTGCAAAATCAGAATCATGTTAAGCAATTTCTTCAGGAAGATTAACAATGAAGCTTGTATCAGTCAACTGACTTAAGTAGATGGGATTTTAAAACTGTGGCAACATCCACAGGTCGTGGGAATGTTGTGTACTAAAAATGGATTTTCTGTTTGGAAAAGCAAATAGCTTTAACTTAAACATCTGTAGGGAAGGAACTATCAAGGTAACCAGGTGATTTGTTGTAGAAAAATTACTTCAGAATTGCGTAGTATGTGTAGAAGTGTGCATGATACTAGAAAGGTTCCATTTGTGATTGGAACAGATTTAATATGTAGGTGCTGTATGATGGACAAAATACAGTGCAATTTTTTGGTATTACTTAATTGTTATAATTTTGTTTGTTGGAACTCTCAGTAACTCTTAACTCTGCAAGAATAGAGCAGAAACCTGTACTATGTACTGTTGATGCTGAAGTCCAGAAATAAATATGAATGCAAAACAAATGCAATAGAAGAGCTTTTTGAATGCTTGGTTTGGCAATAAATCTGTGTCTCCGTGGCTTTATTAATATTTTAATGTTTTCCAGTTTAGCGAAGGTGCTCCTAATTAAAGACACCTAACCCCTTCAGGTTCAAATATTTGTCTTATATAGTCTAAAACCCAAGATGTCTTAATTTTTAGCTTGATTTCTCTTGCCTTTGCCAGCACGTCAGAAATGCTATGGTGGTCCAAGGAGAATTTGATGTTGCGGTGTGGTTTTGAGTGTGGTAGACTCCTAGCACTTAATGAAGTGTTGTCTTAGACATAACCAAACATCTAGTTAAGAATGTAGGGCTTAAAGTGTAGAAGCTTTAAAGTTATCTTTGGAGAGTTTCTACAATGCCTGAAAACAGAACCAATTTCCAGTGTTAGAATCACTAACTTTAGTGTAAATATAGTCACTGCAATATTTTTTTGCCACAGAGAGTCCGTAGTGGTGAATGGAAAGGCTACACTGGAAAGGCAATCACTGATGTGGTCAATATTGGGATTGGTGGCTCTGATCTGGTAAGCTCCTGACCTCTGTACATCTTTCACATTTTTTGCATGCACATGCTTGCAATGAATAGAAGATCTAACTGTTGCTTCTGTCCAGGGCCCTCTGATGGTAACTGAAGCCCTGAAACCATATTCCAAGGGAGGCCCTCGTGTTTGGTTTGTATCCAACATTGACGGTACTCATATAGCCAAAACCCTGGCTGAGCTTAAACCAGACACTACGCTCTTCATCATTGCATCAAAGGTATGTCTAGCACAATCAGTGGGGTGCGACTTTCTCTAACTGCGAAGGTTTCAGTCAGAGTAGAGATCTGTCCACAGGAAGATCTAGATCAGGGGCTTTGAGTGTGAACTATTTCTAAATAGGCCTGTTGTGATTCATCCTAAACTTGCAGTACAAGCTTGTGTTGACTTTTGGATCCCTAAGTATTTCAGCAGCAAGCGCTAAAAATTACTGAAGCTAAACAAGTAAGACACATGAGCAATTTCATGTGTTGACTGAGGAATACCCTAGACAACTTTAAGCTTTGTTCACAAAAGTTTATTTTACTCTGCTTCTCTCTGGGTGGAATGTAGGATCCTGTGATCCTCCTTGAAATCCAAGATCTTATTGTCTCATTCCTTTTATTTAAGGTTATTTTTTGGTCCTTTATCTTACATACAGTGTTACTTGTTAACAGTGTTCTGGGTTTTGCTTTAGTGTTTTGCATTAATGAATTGCTTGTAGTTTGGGAATCTTTGTTCTGTTTTAGGTTAGTAACAAAGTATCTTCACCTAGAGAACTTAAGTGCTGAGTTCCTTGAGCACTATAAATAGTAAGCTTCTTTACTTACAGAGAGGTAAAGATAGTCTCCCGGTAGTTTATAAGATGACACTTATTTCTGAATACAGACTTCATAGCTGCCTGTTTAAAGTCTTGCTTGGCTAATAACATGCTGTAAACATAACTGCTAGCTGCCATCTTCCTTTGAGGAATGCTTCCCTCTTAGCAGAGGAAACTGGTGAAGACAAACTTCATAGTTATGTAACTTGGGTCACCTTTGTAAAGCACAGTAGAACCTTTTTGCTGTTGAAGACAAACTGCCACAAATGAACGTGTGTGTAATGCTGGCTGTGCTCTGTGGTGGTGCTCATTATCTTGTCTTGGCAATACTGCAGCCGAGGAACAGCTTATGGAATAATAAGGAAACTTCACAAAGTAATACTAATGGTCACTTTGAATAATTGAGTTCAAGGATCACGGTTCAAAGGCTTAGAAGACTGCCAGGTTGAAAGAGTAGCACTTCAATTTCTGTCTGCCAGACTGTGGTTAGATAATTGGATATATTTGGAAGAAGATGAATGGCATTTTTTTGTTTTCCATAACAAGCTTGTGTTTCATAATGAAATATTTCTGGAGATGGATGAGAGTAGATTGAATCTAATGTTCACCCTTAAAGCTAAATTTTCATGGTTGAATAAGTCAGAATGGTTGTAGGTATTTGCAAAACTGCATGACTGAACTTCTGTGCACACTTCGTGAAGCAGGAAAATGTTTTCCTCTCATCAGCAAATCAAAATTATGGCAGGAGTCTTAGCAGGGATGAATGTTCCTACGTGAAAAAGTAGGAGGACAGTCCAGCTAGATTATCCTGTTTTGATGCTCAATTAGTTCCTTTTAGTTAAGTCGTAAAACTTATATTTACTGAAAGACTAAAGTAGAAAATTTTAGTCTCGAAGTTTTGTATAACAGTTAGGGAGAGGTAAGGTAGGAAATGGGGATTAATAATTCTAATTCCAGATAAGTTAGTTTACAACTCCTTAAGTAAATCTAGCAGCACTAGTCTTTACTAGATTGATAGGCTGACTTTTTTGCTGAAATCTGGCACCAGCTGTGTTACGGACATTATTAGAATTGCTCTGCTCTGGTTATCTGTAACTTGTGAAGTTTTAGCAGCCTGAACTTATTTCAAGTATGATGTTTTACATGTTTTGTTTTTCAATGTGCAGACTTTCACCACCCAAGAAACTATCACCAATGCAGAAACGGCCAAAGAGTGGTTCTTGCATGCTGCTAATGATGTAAGTCTAATGTGTTTAGGTTACGTAACAGAATGCAACAGCTTGTTATGCAGTTTCTCCCTGATCATCCTGTGTGCTTTGGAGCAGAGCCAAGAGCTGCCCAGCATAAGCTGTATAGCTCAGCAAATGCTGTACACACACCATTTCAGTGCATCGTGATTAGTGACAGGCTGTAAGTCTGACTAAAGTGATAAAACCACTTGTTTTTCCACTAGAAATGGTTGTCATGCACTGTTCCCCCAAATCCTGCTCGTTAACAAAATAGAGCATAGCATTTGCGTTAGAGCTGGCTAACAGTTTGGAGGAATCACTGATACGGAAATACAAGAATATGGTGTCTGTGTTGTTATCTTCCAATTTTTGGCAAATCTTTAAGAACTAGAAGTGGAAGTAGTGGAAGAACTAGAAGGTTGGAGTGATATACTGATGGTTCTGTAGCAGATGGCTGTGCTATGAATAGAAAGCTTGCATTTGGCTCATTCTCTCCTATTTCTGACCTAAAAGAAAAAACAGATACTGCTTGCTCAGGTAATTAAGATGGTCTCTAACCTGTTCCAGTCAGGGTAGCCATACTTAGTTTGAAAGCTGGGCTTTGAAATTCATTTTTACACTACTGTCGGAGACAGCTCTTCTTTGTTTATTGTAGCACTTACTGAAAGACCAAGGTCTATATCTGGAGCTTGGTATTTATCAGTAATTCCAGTTGTCTTGATCTTTTGACCCTAGCTAGAAGGGTAGCTCATTTACAACAAACTCCCCTCTGCTCTGAAGTGGTGGTAGATTGTTTCCAAACTGATAACGTACTCTTAAGGAAATAGTGTGCTGCTCTAAGTAGTGCTCACTTCCAGAGGGCTTCATCAGAAATATTATCAGAATGTTATCTTCAGGCAGGCATGCTGCCAAATCCCACACCGAATAGCAATAAGATGATTTTAAGTTGATAATGCAAAAATAACTGATGGGAGTTGACACTATTTCATTTAAATGTAAACGTGAGCAGATCAGTTTTATGACCAGAAATAAAAGTAATTAGCATTCTAGATCTAACAATCTGTTTATTTTTATTAAGCCTTCAGCTGTGGCCAAGCACTTTGTTGCCTTGTCTACCAATGGTGTAAGTATTACAAATCTATTTTAATTTTTTCTATGTACCTTTGAGATGGTCTCATCTTAAGATCCAGTAAGAAAGCCTATCTTTTAAGACACCGTTACTTGAATGCCAATAGTTAGCCTTCCTTTTGAAAGGAAGAATTTTTTATACTGAAACACTGAGTAATGAACTGTATCAAGATTTGACCTTCATTATAGATTTGTGCTTTTTCTGCTAGAGCTTTAAATCTGAAATCAGTGTTAAGATCTCTCTTACACTTGAAATGACTGTCCTGTTGATGAGTGTTGTCTGTAATTGCTTAAGTGTGTGTGAATGCAATTATGTAAACAAATATTACTCTCCTTGACTCCTGAAGTTTAAGTGCTGAAGTGATGCAGGTAGTTTGTGTGAGTAATCTGTAGTATATGATGAGTATAATGTACCCTGATGTGGTGTTTCATGCAGAAGTGTGAAGTAGAAAGACCAATAGCAATTGGAAAAAGACTCTGCAATAATTGAGAGGCTGTCAGGTACTGTGGTGTGAAGTTCCTTTCATCCATTCTGGTTCTGTTAAATGTAAACTGAATGTCTATCTAACCCCTAACTATATTGCCACTTGGAAAAAATTAGTGTATGTCATTGATTTTATTTGAGACTACTGAATGTTGATGTCTGGAAATGAAGGTATACTTTCTTCTGATCTATTTTTAAAATAGAGGATGTAATTGGGGAACTGTGTATTTAATAGGAACCCAACTTGTGTTAGACATAAAGACTTTTAAGAATATTGGTTTTACTTAGTGTTCTGATATGCTTTTTTTATTCTAGCCTAAAGTTAAAGACTTTGGAATTGACCCAGAGAACATGTTTGAGTTCTGGGATGTAAGTAAACGTCTAATGTTTTGTGATAGGTGTTAACTGTTAGAATAATCTAACTTCAGAAAATGCCAGCTAGATGTCAGGAAACTGCCAAAACACCTAAATTATAACAGTTGTATTCTCTCTACTGAAACATCTAAAACTCATAACTAAAGCAAATTGAAAATGTCAGGCAAGCAAAACAGACTTGTTTCTTGACAATTCCCTTAAAGTCCTGCAGTCAAAGGTCTGAAGAGCTTTCTGTATTCTTGGCTGGCTCATCAGCTGTTGGGTAACAGGAGATGCAAGTCTTAGCTTCCTCTCTGTAAGTGGTTATTATAAGCTGTGACATTTGACTGTTGGGGTCTACTGTATATAGGCCTGTAAAGGTCAAACATCAGAAACAGGAGTCTAATTTGATATTTTGTAGTATACTGCCCTTAGTCTTGGCCCTTATACTTAAGCTGAAACAGATTGGCTTTCATCTCATTGACTGTGTGCCTGGCAAACTAGACTTGTAAAGCTGCTGTTCAGGAGTTCTCTAGAGCATTACCTTTCACTAGATAGCGTTGATCTTGCTAAAGCAGGCTTTACCTGTAGAAGAGTGATAGTAGGAAAGCAGTTAATACAAGCTGCAAACTTAGTATTTGAAAGTAAACTGGTATCATCAAGGGATCTGCATCAACATTATAAATTGGACAAGCGGGATCACTTTAAAGTTTCAAACACATCCTTAAGTCATTAGGGTGCTACTGTAAGATGCAGGTTCCCTTGAGCAATCCATATAATTTGTAGTGAATTATCACCATAAAGAATATTAATTTTGCTGACACATGCTGCTGTTTCCTAACAGTCTGAATAAGTTTGAATTGAAAAGCCTTGTACTTATCCTGACTAAACCGATCTCTTCTTTTCAGTGGGTCGGTGGCCGCTACTCTCTGTGGTCTGCCATTGGTCTCTCTATTGCCTTGCATATTGGTAGGTATTCCCGTGATGTAACAATGCCAAGAATTAGTTCGCTTCAGGAATGTAACTGTGGAATGCATTAACAATAGCAGATTGTGAAGCAGATTTGGGGCAAATAGTACTTTACCCAACCTACTCTGAGTGGTTGAATGTTTTTACTGAAGAACAAGCTGTAATGCAGTGGAAATGTGGAGATCTTAGTACTGACAATGCATTTTGGGAATTTACCCATACTTCATTGCAAACAGCCAAATTTCATCACCTTTGCGTAGCCAGAAGTGTGATTTATGTAAAGCTGTGTCAGTGAAAATCAGGCCTTGCAACTGACATTCCTAAAACTATTTATGAGTAGGGTATTTAGTTTCTGTGGTTATATACTTACTAAATATCAAAATCCTATGTCTCCAGTTCAGCATACGAGCTGTTTTTAGCATTAACTATCTTCTCCTTCCATTATTTTTGTTCCCCATGTTTGTTCTTCTAGGCTGTAAGGCCTTATGATACAGGAATGCTGTTTCTATCTGCAGTTGATTGGGGAGCAAACAGGCCCTCAGAACTGATCCCCACCTACTTCTTGTATTAAGAAGCAGTATTGGCATTTCTGATGCAGATCTCAAGCACAGGTAGAGAGTACACAGTTAATGTGAAAGAGCTGCCAGAACTGCTGTTTCCTGGTGAGCAGGCTGTTCTGCAGCCTTGCCTTTGTTCCCTCGTCACTTCTTTTAGATATCTAAAAAGTCTGAGACCGTAATGTCGTTTACATCTCTAAATCAAGCTAGAATTCCCTTAGACTGAGGTTAGGACAACATTGGTTCTCATTTTTTTGGAATTGTATTAATATGAGTTGTCACGTGTAGAAAAACCTGTGAGCAAGAAAACAAACTTCAGTCAGGCACTTAATGTTTTTTCTGCAAAAAAATGTTCATCTCTGCTGTCAGACAGATTTGGTGCTGACCACTGACATGCCAGTCTGTCTGCACTTCTCCTACCTCTGTCTCCCAAAGCTGGCTTCTGACCATAGGTAAACCTGCTTCTTGGCCAAACATGTCACCTCCACTTTTCCATGTAAGAATCAGGCTTTCTGGCTTTGCAGGAAATGATGGTATTAAACTACTCATTAGTGAAAATGAATGTGATTTAAATACCCTAATTACAGAGCAGAGAAATCAGGTGAATTGTTAAGAGAACGAGGGGGTGCCAGGCGTGGAACAATGCACAATACTTTTTTTCTTTGAGAAGACCTTATTGCAGTTGTTCCTCAGACCAACACAGAAATCCCTACTGTACTGTAGCCTTGCCCTGTGTTCTTGGGCAGTGTCTTTCCTGCTGTGGCTGTGAGGTGACTAACTGTTCAAACTTGCTGAAAACTAAGTAGCCATCAATATAGACCCTGGTTTTAATGCCTCTGCTTTCCTTCTAGTTGCTGTTTCTGCCTGAATGAGGATGTCAGGCAAAGGTTTCTGAAGTATATTTCATAAAGTTGGACTTGTTCTGAGCCCAGGCTTTAATCATAACTAAATATCTGGCTTATGGGATGCAAATGTCAGAAGTCAAAGTACAACTCCAAACTGAATTAGGAGCTGGGAGCCTTACTGTATACAAGGAATCTCAACTGTTTTAAGATTGTCTCTACAAGAAAAATCAAGTTTGAGTTGTAATAGTAAATGCAAACTGATTTTTCTATTATTAGGTTTTGACAACTTTGAGAGCCTACTTGCAGGAGCACACTGGATGGTGAGTGTGGGATGCCTGTTTAAGATTTGCTCCTCTTGAGACTTGTTAGATAACAGAAGGCAGGTTGGTTTCTAAAGTTCAGCTCCCCATGTCCTCAAGGCTTCTAAAATGTCTGTGTTTGGGAAGCTCTCCCTAGATAAAAAAAACCCCAACCAATAAAACCAACTTCAGAGTTGCAAGGGATGACAGTTGCTTTATGAAAAGTGTAATTTTCTCTTGTGTCATAGGATAATCACTTCCACACTGCCCCACTGGAGAAGAACATGCCTGTTCTGTTGGCCATGCTGGGGGTCTGGTATATAAACTGCTATGGATGTGAAACCCATGCCCTTCTGCCCTATGACCAATACATGCACCGCTTTGCTGCCTACTTTCAGCAGGTAAGGCTCAGACAGAGTAAAGGTTTCCAGAAGTAAATATGTAGATATGCTTATGTCCTGGTCTTACTTGCTCAGTTAATTTATAATTTTTTTCTCAGCCCTCTGTTATCTTGATGTCAGTAAATTAAGTGGCTGTATCCCTGATAATTAGAAAATGTCTGTAAATGAGCAGCACTCGTAGATGAAGTGTGTATGCCAACTTGTGCTGATACTGTATGGTTCTGCAAGAAAGGTGATGCTGCCCTTCACTTCTTTTAGGGTGATATGGAATCTAATGGCAAATACATTACCAGGAAGGGCTCTCGTGTGGACTACAGTACTGGCCCCATTGTGTGGGGAGAGCCCGGCACCAACGGGCAGCATGCTTTTTACCAGCTCATTCATCAAGGTAAACAAACTATCAAATATCTTGGTTTGGAATTAAGTTCTAAATAGCTACGAAGATGCAAGAGTCTGCAGAATTGACACTGGTTTAGAGGTTGGGCTTTTATCTAACATAGCATTACACTGCTATGGTGCTCTTAATTAGTGGCTTTTGAAGGCTACAAGGTGCAAGTTTTAATTCTACAATAAGGAGGGTCAGCTAAAGCAGAAATACTGAGCTATGTTGTTACTTCCCCCTGCTATTAATAAAAGCTTATTTTAAAAAAAGCTTTAAGTGACCACATCTTCCAGCGAATCTGAAAATAGGGTCAGCATTGAAGATTTCCTGAGCCTTTCTTGTTGCAGGGTTATTAACATGGCTTTTCTTATAGGAACTCGCATGATTCCCTGTGACTTCCTGATTCCAGTCCAGACACAGCATCCCGTCAGAAATGGCTTGCATCACAAGGTAACAAGTTCTTTGTCAGGGCAGCAGTATTTTCTTACTGCTGAAAGCATTGAAGCTTATTCAGTATTTGCAGCATGCAGGATTTTTAAATGTCCCTTTGAAGCTATACACATAGGTGCTGTGAACATTCACAGTGGGTTTGAAAATAGCATTACATACAATGTATAATTACAGTTTGGATATTTTTGTTCTTGAAGAATTGGCAGCCACAGTTCCTAAGGCAGATCAGTGGTATGGCCTGTTGGCCTGCTGAGGCTGGAAAGACTTGAACAAGTAAGGAATTTTCTCTCCAAATACTTCTAGGAGTAGTAAGGAATGTAATCCTTGTAGAGCAGGAAGCAGCAAAATCTCAGGACTGATGAAAACTTCAGAGATGCTGTTCTAAGTCTTAGACTCTAGTAAAAAAATTAGTGAGTATACTAGTGTAGGTAGGGTCGTAGCCTTCTACACAGACTTATTTTAACCAGTCCACTTTTTGTTTGTTTAATCATTCAACTGAAGATTTTCAGTGAACTGTGTCTACAAATGTTTTTAAGTTCCATAGGCTGAAACATGTTCAGGTCTACTAAGTGCATACTTCAGAAAAAGCATGTTTCCTCACTGAACTTCAATCTTGTCATGATTTTGGATGAAAAATGCTGTTTAAGTTGTGTAAATTTTTGTCAGGTAATGCCAAGTTTAAGCATAAGTTTTAGAACATGACTTTGCAAAAGGGGAGAAAAGGTTTCACTTGCTGCAGATAGAGTAGGAGTTGATCTTCAGTGTAATGGATAGGACAAAACCACATGTGAATTTGCAAGCTAGCATTAGGCAGGGAATCTACTGTTTTGGTAGGGGTTGGTATATGGGGATTTTCCTTTCTGTAGAGTAAGCACATCTTAGTTGGTTGCCTTTGACTAACTTTTGGAATCTGGCTTTCCATGCATGGGGTGTAGCATGGGATAAAAGGGGTGTGTGAAATACTGGCTGCTTTGTTCTCACTGGGAGACTCACTGCCAGTTTTCTCTGGGGCAGGGTTCTGCAAAACAGTCCTGGTTGTCTCTGGATACATGCACTAGTAAAACAGTAGTAAGCCTCCTGGCATTCTGAGGTAAAAGCAGTGTCAGACACTGTGCAGTTGAGACTGTGCTGTTATTTTTAACACTGCTGCAGTGAAGAGCTCTTAACTCTTGACCGGGTGTTGGTCTAGATTCAAGTACTAGGTACCACTATTCTGGCTAAGGAAAGAGCAGCTGGAGTTGATGTTTTCATTTCTGCCCTCTAGATACTTTTGGCTAACTTCCTTGCGCAGACTGAGGCCTTGATGAAAGGAAAGACTGCTGATGAAGCTCGTAAGGAACTTCAGGCAGCAGGGCTGAGTGGAGATGCTCTGGAGAAGCTCCTTCCTCATAAGGTAACCAGGCTCTGGCCCTTGACAGCATTCCTCTAGGTAGATGGGGTGGTGGTGAGGGGGCTGTGTTGGTCTGCTGTTGGAGTTTGCTGGTGAGTAGTGACCTCTGGTGGCTGTTACGTGCTGCTGTCTTCAGCAGTGAAGGTTGTTGTGGGTTCTGTTTGCTCAGGTCTCTTGGAGCAGTCTGGGAATGGTGCTCTTGCTAAAGCATGCTGATCTGGAAGCCTTTTGATACCTATCAGAAAAGATGAGTTATCCCATTGCTGCCCCTGGGATATTGACTTGTGTTTTACTACTGTAGCCCATAATAGCCAGTAATAGTGCTTGGAGATAATGTTTTGCTATTGTGTTTAATAAAACATGAAAATTATGCAATTTTTTGGTGAAGTTGATAGCATTTAAGGCCAATACAAATAGTCTGGTGTGGGCTGTAAGGAACATACAAACTGCAAGTTTGGTGTAAGTTATACAGTATACTAGATAACAACTAACTCTTGTTTTGAAAGGTCTTTGAGGGAAATCGACCAACCAATTCCATCATGTTTACAAAACTCAACCCCTTCACTCTGGGAGCTATCATTGGTAAGTAAATAGATCTCTCATCTGTGAATACTTAAGACTTTTTGAAGTTTGTTGATAAATCTTCTTTTTCTATTTCTAGCCATGTATGAGCACAAGATATTTGTTCAAGGAGTTGTCTGGGATATTAACAGTTATGACCAGTGGGGGTAAGTCTCCTTGGTATATTTCTTGTACACTTAATTGACTCTGGTATTCCTTAGTCTGTCAAGACTTAAAGACAACTGAAAAAAACCCAAAGTATTATACTTAGAGCAAGTTATTATTGTTTTAAATGAAAACAGATTTTCTGGGTATAAGTCACCATGTATCCTTGTTTAGCCATGTGTAATGACTTTATAGATACAACTTTAGCTAACAACTTTTTAGTTTAACAAAAATACTAGGAATGCAAAAAAGAGGCAATAATGAGTAAAATAGTTGAGCAGGCTGAACATGTGCTTAGGAAGTTAGAAAGGGAAAATTTCCATTAGAAGGGGAGAAAATTACCTCTAGAAACATTTAGTAGGCAGCTTGAGTGGCATCTATTATCAAAAGACTGGCCACCTCTTAATTTTCCCATGCTGGAGGTAGAACATTCTTGGCAGATGTCTTCATATATGGGAGCCCTAGGTGTAATGCAGGCTGCACCTGTGACCAAAGTTCATGGTAGAGCTCCATGCGGAGAAGAGCAGCTTTGAGGAGCTTGTCACTTTGTCACTTAAATGGAAGACTCAATCAGGAGCTAATCAGATTATTTTTGATCTGACGAGTATTAACGGTACAACATACTGTAGGAAGACTTATGCATGAGAAAGGTATTTGGAAATGAGTAAGACTTCCCAAGTGAGACCTGCCTATGCTGCGAGGGCTCATTTTGATGAGCAAGTTTGCTCTACAGGCCTAGAATAGCTGTTTACACTAAGGTCTCTTCTTAAGGGCTGTAGGTTAGCTCTTTATGTTTTCTTGGAGCTGTGCTACCATACCAAGTTCTTTAAAATATTGTATTAGAATCTGAAAATGGAAGAATGCCTAATTAAAGGTGATGTCTGCTGTAAACTCTGAAATCAGGAGTGGAATAAGAGTGAGTACAGCTTTTACTGAAACTCAAATCTTAACTAGTGGTATTCAAAACCTGACTGTGGAATTGGGATGCTGCAGAAGCAGCTGAGTCTCTTGCAGCTGGTACCTCCTGAATAGCAGGCTCTAGTGTTGGAAGACTTTCAGGCCTGCAACTCAGCTGTTTATTGTCTTGATGCTACAGATCAGTGTTCTGGTGATGTCCTGTTCCACACTAACAGTAGCAAGCTGAATACATTCTGCATTGGGGGAAGCTGCATAACACAATTGGGTACTGAAAGAATAAAGACTCAGCTCAACTTCTAAAACTTTCTTACTTTAGACACCCTGTAATTTGAGAGCTGTCTGTTAGCTAAGCTGTTGTGAGAACTCAGCTGGTCATGCATGGCACTGAGTTGAATAGTATTAACTTTGTCAGTAATTTAAGGGGAAAAACATTCATCATGGTGTTCACTGTCAAGTTACTTTTCACTGGCATGTATTTTTAGTGTTAATGACTTACAGTATTTACTATAATGTTGTTTTTCTTCCTTCTTCCCCTGATTTTATAAATGCAGAGTTGAGCTTGGAAAACAACTTGCCAAGAAAATTGAGCCTGAACTGGAGTCGGATGCTCCGGTGACATCTCATGATAGCTCAACAAATGGGCTCATCAACTTCATCAAAAAACACAGAGCCTGAAATGAAAGATTGGGAGGACATCGACAATCTACCCACTGAATACCCAAATCTGTTGTAGTTGTGCTTTTTTCGGCCACTTCTAACAAAAATAGCACTTTACAGATGTAGCTTCTTGTTGCGGTTAATCCTGTTGCGTCAAGTGTTACGAATGCAAACTAGTTTTGTGAAACCCAGAGGTTGTATAGTTGCTTCCTATTTTTGTGGCTGTTAATCTGTAAAGTGCAGCTGGTATGTTCCTCAGTTCTTATCCCTCAACTTCCTTAAAAATGATCACATACTGATGTTAGAAAATAAAAGGTATGATGGATGAGTAAAATTTCTTCATTCTCTATCTTTAAAGTGCAGACCTAGTAACATTTGCCTCACTGACTGTGTAAAGGTCCTCTGAAGCCAAATAAACGAACTTTTAACTGTTTGCACTGGTTCTGCTGTAAGCTGGAAACTAGAATGTGTTCAGTGACTCAAATCTGCAGTTGTAGATTGTTCAGATAAAGATTTTTTCCAATGCTACTGTGGAAAGGAAAGCTTACTGATGTTTGGTAGTATCTCCTGATTTCCTCAAGCTATGAAAAGCCCTGTATGGACAGCTATCCAAAAAGGAAGAAGGCTCCTGGAGTGACAGTGGTATCTTAATTTTCCAAACGGTTTTCAAGAGCTTGTGAAGCAAAAGATTGGGATCACTCACAGAAATGTGGGTTTGGTGTCTTACAGAAGCAGTTTCTCTTCTTAAATCAGCACCACTATTCCAACATAAAATAGAGAACAACTTAACTATTTGTAAATGAGTTGCTTATGTTCTCTTTGCTGTTCTTTCACTGTTAACCCCTCTCTGCTAGCAGACTGGCATGCTGTGGCTGTTGTTCTGTAACACCTTTAATAAAGGTAAGACACAAGCATTGAAAGGAGAGATAAGATTTTAACTGTGGTTCTCATACCCCAGATTCTTCATGACAAGTGCTACTGTGGCTGCAACATCTGAGCTTTTGTTGCATTAAGGCATTCCATCTGCACAGTTTCACTGGCAGGGTCAAAAGCCTGATCTTGCTGATGTGGCGCACTGACAGCTCCCTCGTGCTTGACATCTGGCTGCACGCGTTTGGGTTGTTGAACTCAGACCAGCTCTATGTGGTGCTTGGATGATTTGGTTTTGTGCAGCTTTATAAAGTAATTTCTCTGCATAAAGCATGGTCACAAGAAGAACCCACTAGAGGGAGGCATCATGGTTTTGTGAGGTTTTAAACCTTTCATCCACCTCCCTTCTAGAGAGGTAGGTTGTGAAGGGAGACCTCTTTATGTAGAAGCCTATCGTGCTTTGAACAGTAAAGCCTGTTGTTTTGTCTTAGTGCTGTTGTTTCACCTTTTGCCTGTTCTTTTGGAAATTAGACCCCAGCATCTTTTCTTGGAGAAGATAACCACTTGTGTTCTTGGTTATTCTCTAACCCTGGCATTGTTTTCAAAACCTGTTTTCCTGCGGAGGGTTTGCTGATGTGAAATATAATTGGGCATGTTCCTAACACATCAGATGTTCTTGCTGCCACCCTTTGCCTCGGAGCACAAGCAGGACACGCCACCGAGGGAGCCGCTGTTCCTGTGGAAGCAGCGCTCCTGCAGAGGTGCTGTCAGACCTGCTCCTCGGGCTGTAAGGGTCGCGTTGGAAGCATCTCACCATGGCGCTGAGAAGGGTAAAGGCAAACAGGCTGCCGGTGGATCCAGAGTAGGCCCAGCGTCTAATTCAGTGTTTCGGATGCTGCCCCAGCCCTTGCGGAGAGGCGGGGGTGCCCCGGAGCACTCAGCTGGG
>NW_010390547.1:1998-2223 GCF_000710305.1 Buceros rhinoceros silvestris | reverse complement strand
CCTGCTCTGGGTGCAGATGTCCCTGCTCCCTGCAGGGGTTGGACTGGAGGAGCTTTAATGGTCCCTTCAACCCAAACCAGTCCGTGATTGTATGCCATGCACGTTAACTGCAGTGGGAGAGAAGAGGTGGGACATGGGGAGCCCGGTGAGGAGCTGGAGGGGGACCGGTGGGTTCAGCCCCAGGCTCTCCTCACCGCCCCAGGGTCTGTTTTTTCTCGGGTGTTT
>NW_010390547.1:1480-1706 GCF_000710305.1 Buceros rhinoceros silvestris | reverse complement strand
AGTCAGGGTCCCTGTGCTGCTCCCCTGGAAATGCTCTTCCACCAGCTGGGTGCAGCAGCTCCATCCCGGCATGGGCAGGGTTGCTGGCAGGGCGTGAGTGCATGGGTGACGTCGGGGACTGTCCTCGCAGCACACACCACCTTGGCTTGGCAGTTACATCCGCTCTGCCCGGCCAAGCAAAGTGCCTTCTCTTCCAGAACCTGCCCCTTTCTGCTTGACGGGGTGA
>NW_010390547.1:0-1364 GCF_000710305.1 Buceros rhinoceros silvestris | reverse complement strand
TCAGGGTTTGGGGTCAGCAGGCGAGGAGCTGCCGGTGCTGTGGTTCTTCCACACGGACCCGGGCTCTCCTGGGGGAGCAAACGCCGAGCCGACATCCCGAGCTGCTGTTTGGACAGTGCCCTTCATCCCGCACTTTAACGTCTGGCCAGCCCTGAGGTGCCTTGGACCGGTGCTGCCACAGCCCAGCACTCCAGGCCAGGTCCTGGCAGAGCGTCACCGCTGTGCACGGTGACATATCCCCCAAGCCCCCCACTGGGTAACGAGGCAGCTGGAACTGCTGCCTGGCCCTGAGAGGCTTTAATTAGAGGAGGGACACACTGTGCTCCGGGAGGGCTGGCCTCTCTCGTTAAGCCCTAATTAGCTTTGTGCCGCTGGATGAAGGAGCCATTTATTTTGAGCCCTCCCCTGTCCTGTGCTCTGCCTGCTGCGGGTCCTGCAAGGCCCTTTGCCTGGTCGGGGGGTGGTTTGCTCTTAGCCTGCTCCTTTGTTTCCTTTCAGGGTCCCCCGGCTCCTGGGGAGGACACAAAGCCAGCCCTGGCGCGGGCTCCGTCGTGGCTGCGGCGCCTTTGTGGCCAGCTGCTCTCCGAGAGGCTCCTGAGACCCAACGGGGTTCAGGCTGTGGTTCGGGGCATCCTGGAGGGAACAGGCGGTGAGTAGGGCGAGCTCTGACCCCACTCTGGGCTCCTGGGAGCGCAGGGTGAGAGGCAGTGGTGATGTGTCTGAGACGTTTCACACACCAGAGGCCCGGGAGAGACAGAGCTGTGAAACGGGAAGCAGACAGCTCACGTCGGGCCCGGCCGACTGTCACGCTCGCGCAGGTTGTGCCTCAGTGCTCGGCAGCCTCACTCCCCTGCCAGCCCGTTCCCGCCAGGGAGGGAAGCGGTTGCTCTCCAAAAGCTGAATCCCACAGTTTTTAGTGCCAAAGCCTCCCGGGGCCAATACCGACCTGATGACACCACCCGAGCACGACCTCCCTCCGCCTTCTGGCTCACACACCTCTCTGTACGGTTTTTTTTTTCATTGTCAAAGTGATTTTTTTCCTTCTCTATCCTTAAATTCAGGTGTCTCCCGAAAGACACTTGCTTTAAAGAGAGTAGTAAGTGCTAGAGATCCCATTTTTGGCCAGAAACACCTGGCCTCAGCCCCAGCGGTCCTGGCCGTTGGCCGTGGCTCCGAGCTGACCCTGGCTTTGTGCGGGTGTTGCAGGCGGTGCTGGTGCCGAGGCGGCAGCTGTGGACTGGAGAAAATGCGACGCGGTGGCGAAGATCCTGGCTTCCTGCCCGCAGCAGTGCCTGTCCCTCGAGGGCTACTACCAGCTGGTGTGTCCCCAGGTAGGTCCTGCTCTTCCCCAGCGCGCCGGCTCT
>NW_010390546.1:4289-30743 GCF_000710305.1 Buceros rhinoceros silvestris | reverse complement strand
AATGCCCCCCTTCTCAAACCGCGACAGCAACAAAACTGGACTCAGAATAGAGATTTAGAAGTGAAACTTAGCTACAAATGTGAAGAGAAGGAAGCTCATCAGGCTGGCATACATATGAATTATGCAAACCAACAGGCAAAAAAATTAAATGAAACCTCATCTTCACAGCCTCTTGTTTTAACTGAGATTATTAGTAACAGAGGTGACAACTTCTGTGATGCTATTATATTGAATATCTCTTTAATTAGAAGAAACTATTAATAGCTGATGAATCCTTAGCCCTGCAGATGTCCTGGGATCTGCAGAATGAGAAACATCTTTCCAACAAGCATCTGTAATGCAGTACACATTGCACAGATTAAAACCCTGCCGTCGAATTTGGATTCAGCCCACTGCATCTTGATATTAAAACCTCGTTGTCTCTGAACCGGCATTTTGGGAAAAACAAAAGGCAGCTTGCATCTGGAGCGTCAGCCCTGGCCTGAGCACGCCAGAGCACCGTCCAGCCATCGGCAGCCTAGGAGCAGTGCCTGTCCCGGCTGCCAAGACGTACGGAGACCCGCCCAGGTCTGAGCTGAAGTCATTGCGGAGCTCTGGATAAGCGTAGGGGATTCAGGCAAAAATGCGGTCTTGCTGCTGCCTGAGAAGAGCGTTTCTTTCCTTGTTATCTGGTTGTGTTTCTTTCCGTATCTCTCGTGTTGCTTTATTCTCGTGGTTTTGACAGTGGCAGTTGCATGGTGGAAAATTATATTTATATAAAAGCGTGCTTTGATTCAACTTTGGCAGACTGTAGAAGGAAGGGTAAACCATTTTCGTAGTGAAGTCGGAGGAGGGACAATGATAGACCAGTAGAGAAGGAAGAGCACCCATTTCTTTAGGTTCCTTAGAGAGATGCTCCTAAGGCCGCTTTGCCCAGCAGGTGCTGAGGATTCAAACAAGACCTGAATTTTTAAAAGTAGGTCAAAGGCAGTTTACTGAAAGTACTACCTGTGTTTATAAAACACTGTTCTGCCTGTGACCTAAAACATCATGTCTTGCCACCTCTGGGAGGTGGTACCTCCATCTCAGTGAAGAGGAATTACCCCCGGAGAGGATCTAAGGTCATTCAGGTACCTTGAGTATATAAGGCTAAAGAATGAGGTCGCTGGAGATTTAACACATGGTTCATTGCTTTTTCCAGAAAGAAGAGGGGTAATAATTATTTCTAGCAGAGGCTTTCCAGTCTTTCTGATGTATGTCTGTGCAGCTGATTCAACTTCCACAATTAGGAAAGATTTGTTGCTGATTTCCTGTACATCTGCTGTGCTCTCAGAAGCAGCGTTTCTCTGGCTGCAGATCAGAATCAGGCTGCCACTGTCTGCTCTTGGGCAGGCAAGGGCACAGAGCAGCAAGCTGTACCAGCAGGGAGAAGAGACAGGAGCACCCTCTGCTACTGAGCTTGGGCTTTCATGCATTTTGGCCTAGAATTTAATTCAGACTGTTAGTTTATTCTTCCCTGGCATTAGTCTTGAAAGCTATTCCTGGGTTTTGCCATTCATTGCTTTCAATTTTTTTTTGTTTTGTTTTCTCCTCCATATCACTACCCTCCCCAGGGAATACATTGCCAGCAAGTTAGCAACAATCACAGATTAGCAGATGCATCAGGAAAGGGAGACAGTCACAGTGACTGTGACATGTGAGTTGCTGTTGGCCAAATGTAATTCTATTCCCTCAAACCAGATTTGAACCCAGTGTCTAGTATCCTGGCGGCAAAGGACATGTACATTCTTTTTGCAGACACTGGAGTATTTTGAAATAAATCCCATGCTAGGTGTTCAGCTCCAGAATACACCTGCTCACGTTCGGGTTTTGGGCTGATGAACAGTTTGGTCCTTTGGCATGATGTAAATATGATGGACCTCATGCATACTTTTAAAAATAATTAGCAGCTTCTGTAAAATGGAGTTTTGCAGCCTGGCAGTAGTATTATTATCCCAAACTTTAAAAGTATATTCAGTATAAAATAATAAATAGTAATAAATAGAATTGTTCTTTTCATTAGAACTTCTTTTGGATCCATTTTATAAAAGTTCTCCTTCAAGCTGATGGGACTGCGTGGCCTTTTCATGGACTTCAGTAGCTATTCCTATCCATTCATCATGTCCGGATTGCCCTGATTGCTATCAACATCTTTCTCATATGGTCTTTTCATGAGTGGTGTACAGGTTAGTAAGACAGGGGAAAGGGTAACGTAGAAGTATAATCTTGACAGAATCTTCCACATTTAAGACAAGTTCCTTCTGGATCTTAGAACTGCTGGTTAGAAGAGCCAGCGCTGCTTGAGGTTGGTCATGGCATTGTCAAGTGGGCTCTGAGGATGGAGATCTCACCACAAAGTGAGATCAAAGTGTTCTAGTACTTCACTGTCCTTTGAACTGAGAAGAGAAAACAGAGGACAGCCATATTAGCAGTGGATTTTGAACCACGGTGTTGTGTTGATCCAGCATTTGGAGACAGCCTGACAAAAATTTATTTTTACCCACTCATCTTCTGTTTCATGGGGAGTCTGATGTAGCAAGAAATCAGGATTTGCAGTCTGGGCCATACAGTGATGCTGGATCCAAGGAGCGTGCCCATGAAATCACATCATTTTTGTGCGTTGGTTGGCTCTCTGCCTGTGTGACTGGGCTGCAAAGGCAGAACAGCGGAAAAAAGGTGTTTGCTGGGAATAACACTCCCCAGTCCAGTTTGTGTTGTGTGTGCTCTTCTGGGGCAGAGTCTCCAGCTGGGCAGTAATTCTGGGAATCCAGAATTTGTCTTATGTAGAAGACCTGAGGTCTTGCAGGCAAATATAGAAACTTTGGGTTAACGTTTTGTCAGAGAAGCAAAGAAGCTGGATTATATCCTTTCTGGTTTTACTGGACCTTATTCACATGCCCTACCTAAATTACATGTTTTTGCAATTACAGATTGCAGTTGCAAAACTAATAGCCTGCAGATGCTGTGCAAAAGCAGAGCTCTGCTGCAGTGAATTAGAGGAGGAGGGGAATTTCTTTTATGGGTAGTAGTAACAGAACAATTAATTCCTTTTGAGTCTTACAGCTTTGTAAAATCTACAAAGATAATTGACAGATTCAGCTGGGAGTTACACATGAACTGCATTGCTGTGCTTATATAGCCCATGGGAAGGACAGAACCTGGCAGAGAAACATCATTTTTCAATAATTCAGAGCAAACTTTTTTAAATTTTATGATGCTATTTTGATTGAGAGAGCCTTTAGAAGAAATAATGATCCTTATCAAACATAATAGGAGGAACTTTTCCGCCAGTAAAAGCTGGGATTTTTCTTTTTTGTCTTCACAGAAGCTCAGAACTGAGTCAACTATTCATAGAGATGTATCTTTTCCAGTTTATCTTGAAACTCAGCTAATTTCCACAAATAACTCAAAAATCATCAAAGTATTTTCAAGTCTTTAAAAACCTTCTTATATGATTTTAACCAAAACTGTTTGCTAAACGTAGAATTCTGTTCTTCACATCCTCTTACTGTGAGTTTAGGAATTTTTTTTTAATCTGCTGCCAAACCAAAATTACATCATAGCGAATGCATGCATTGTTCTTTACTTTCGAGTCCTGCGAAGCAGTTCTGCAGACGACTTTAACTGGCTGAGTTTCTGTCCAGTCTCTGTCCTGTGCCCTCCTGGTTCACACGGGCTTTCTTTTCCTTTCCTTGTACAAAGGTAAAAAAGATGAAGCTGCAAGGAAAAGTGTATTTATGATAGAAATAAAGTCCAAACGGGGTGCCCTCACCTCGCTCTCCGCTGCGGTCCGACTGGCTTTGCTGCGCCTGTCGGTGTGCCTGATAAACACAAGCTTCTGCCGACTGATTTCCTGGAGTATTCCCTGTTCACAGGGGAAGGCTGATGGTATTTAGAGCCTCTTACTTAAGATGTGTTGCAAGTCAGGAGCGAGTCTCAGAAAGCTTGGGTGAAACTGAGGCAGGTTCTGGAATGGGGGATTCGCCTGAGAACAGCCGGTCATTTTGCAGCCGGTGTCCCTTGGTTAACAGGATGGAGATAGGTGTTTCAGTAGGCTGGAAGGTGAGCAGGCCTGTCTTCTGGAAGTGTGATTATATTCTGATTGCTGAAGGGAGACGGGATTCCCTGTCAGAGGGTAGAGTCTACTGTTTGATTAATAGCTAACTAATTACCAGCATATTTCAGTGTTATCTTAAGGCATAATGCCTCCTCTTTAGCCTGTGAAGTTGAATAAAGGGTTTATAAACCATGAAAATAGAAAAACTAAATAGTATATCGATTTTTCCACCTTTATATGACATCTACATCTACTTTACAGCTGCCTTTGGTGCATCTAAGTAATACTTCGTGTAATAGCCTGTTGTGTATTGGACAGTTGTTGTGCTGGTCTTCTCAAACCTTGATGGAGTAATGACATTCTCTTGCATTTTTTTATTCTTGCTTACTCAATTGTATCCTTGATCTTCTACCTAGAGGGAACTGAGTAGGATACCAAAGGAAATAAAGAGCAGCAAATTAAAGCAGGAGGACGCGGGTTCAAACCAAGGAAAGGAAGCGATTCATACAACAGAAGTAGATTTGTGGAATTTCTTGCCAAAATGCACAATAGGTGCTATCAGTTTACATATATTCAAGGGAGGACTGCAGAAGTTCATGGAAGAGAAATCTATTCATAGCTCCTGAATATACAGAAGTCACATCTTTGTTAGAAAAATCCCTAAAATGGTAATTGAAAATGGTTGGTGGCTGGAAGACAGGTAGGGGAGAGCCTCGTATCTGTACATCCTGCTTGTTTCCACCTTAGCAAGGTGAGTTGGCTTTCCTTGGAGTCAGAGGAGGACAGCATCAGCTTTTGGGCAGCAGCAGGAGTGCCCAGCCCAGGACAGGCTGGAAGAGGAAATGAGGAACAGCTTCAGCAGCAGTAAAGGTTAGTTTGGCTCAAGTCATTGTGAAACTGGGTCTTCTGCTTTTACACCTGAAGAGATCTTTTTGTTCTAAAATAGGATCATATGGCGACTGCTGTTATGTCCTAGATCTTTTGTGAGTCAAGAACTACTGGAGAGATGATCTGAGTAAGTGTCTAAGCCTGGGACACCTGCAGTCCATTTAAAAATCTAAACAAGGTCACTTTAGTTTGGCCTCTGGTTTTCAAGTTCCCTTTGGTCTTTAAGGCAATGTAACGTAAATTCAATTCAAAAGGAGAAGGGACCAGAAGTAGTTCTTGCTTTACTGATGTTTGCTGTCTCTGCTTGTGAACCTCAGAGAAGGACGCGGTTCACAGCAGGTCTCCATATCCTTAGTAATCTCCATAAACTTTTCAGTTCTTAATCCAGAAGAGGTCCTTTGCTGCTGGTTCTCCTTTACACTGGGAAAACACTTAGTGCTGGCCTCCAAAGCTGAGCCCTGCTCACAGACAAGCAGCAGTGCTGCACCGCAGGGAAGGAAGGAAACTCCTCCAGAGGAGGCTTGTGACAGAGGGGACTTTCCATTCCTCTGAGGTCTCTGGGATTTTCGCAAGGCTCTGTGACTCACAGCGGGGTGCTTTGCAGTTAGTTTAGTTTTGGAGCACAGGCCATATCACATCTGGCAGTAGCACAGTTGACAGTAAAAGGCATTAAAGACCTCTTCTTTAAAGGGTGTCTCATGGGAACTAAACCGAATAGCAATTCCCTCTTCTGCAGGGACAGTGACCAGAAAGTGTTCCAGAGCGCAATTAGGTGTTATTTATAAAAAATTGTCTGGGAATGGCAGAAAGGTGTAATCCTACACTACACGGCATTTTATTTCTGTGGGATTGAGCTATTTCTGGTAAAACGCTTAAATAGAAAGCGTATCTCATCACCTCATTGCTGTGTGCAAAGTATAGGCTGTAAAAACCACCTGTGTGCAGGAACAGGGGGATTGGAACAGCTTCGCTGTCAATAGGAGCTCTTCTGGCAGGAAAAAAAAGCAGACAATTAAGCTCTATTCCCATCACTTCTGTGAGCTTTCCTACAGAGCCCCAATAGACTTAAATCTTAGAAAAATAATGAAATTCTATGATTAGGGTTTGGGAGTGGAATTCTGAATTACAAACTCTCTTCTTTAAGTATGCTACAAAACAAAACGCTGTTAATAGATGCTAGCTAACCTCAAGTTTGATGTATGCAGAACCGGTACTCTTCCAAATTAAGTTAAATGGTTATTGTTAAACCCAAAGTACTAAGGCTACTGGAGCCTCCCAGGGTGGGCTGTCAAGAGCTGGTGCAGAGAGGCTGAGACCTTGTGAATTTTTATTGCAGGTTTTCTGTGGATTCCTTGCAGTCATTATCCCATCTTTCACTCATTCCCATACTCATCTTTTCATGTCATGGATTCCCTGTAAGGATCCATGATGGGGTGAGTAAATCCTCTTGGATTTATAAGGTTTGCTGCTAACAAAAAACAAAAAAAAAGAAAAAAGACACATCCACTTTCAAAACAAGGCAGCTTTACAGTTCGTGCTATAATGAGCAAATATTGTGGCTATGAGTCAGCATGGCACAGTTTGTGTAGAGGTTTTAACTGGGCTTTTTTCCTCTCTTAAAAACCATCCCCATGCTTTTCAGATATAAGGGTCAGACTGGAACGGTAGGATAGCGGTAGTGTCAGAGACACCTTCCCCTCTACGGTTACTGCCCTGGTTAACGTCCACTGGTAGCAAAAGCAATGTTGCAGGACTCATGGCATTTTCAGAAAGGCCGGTGCTGTGTGGTGTGTCCTCAGGACACCATATGGCTGCCATCACCCGAGTGAACCAATAGTGAAATTATACAGCCATTTCCTCTACAAATTTGTACATGTTCTCTTCAACTGACAGAGGAAACCAGGGGCAGATATGCCAAGACCTGATTCTCATTTAGACCGTGATCTGTGCTATGTGCTTTGCGGTGTTGGGAACCACTGGGGTGAGTGAGAATCAGCCCCCAGGCCATGAGTGCCTTGCTGTAAGTTCACTGCCCTGGAGAACAGCCTGCTTTTGCATCCAGAGAGCTGCTGAAGTTCAGCCCTGGCTGTCCTCAGAATGAAGTTCCAGCTTCACAGGTGCTGTTGCCTGGTTAGGAGTTGCATGCCAAAGGACGCGATGCTGCTTGGTGCAGCTTTGGAGACCTGTGAAGGAGAGCAGGGCAGAAACATCCCATCTCTGGCAACAGCAGACAGCCTGAAACAATTATTTTGAAATTTTTAAACAGTGTGAAATCTGTGGTTTGTGAGAGGAAAGCTGGCTCTTTGGCTCTGTCAGCCCAGGGTTTTGCTGAACAGTTCAGCTCCTCAGAGGACCTGTACGGGGCAGTCTCTGAAGTTGCATGCCTGTGAAAGCACATCCTTGTTTGACACTCTTTGTGTGACCCAAAGCATACCTCTAAAGAAGGTCCAATGTCATCTCAGTGACCTGAGAGCCCTGAAGACGTTCAGAAAAGATAGGTTTGAAAGACAATACATGGATTTGATGCACAGTTTTTTTATGGTCAAAAAACCCACTTGCTTTCTATCTGCTTCATCCTGAGATCACTCGATGTGGTTGGATAGTTAACAGGTGAACTTCTAAGCTGTCACGATGTGTCGAACGCTATCAGAAGTAGTGCTGTACAGAAAAATGGTACCCCCAGCAGCTTTGGAAAGGCACCCGTGCTTCAGTGGGTTGTGGGAAGCTCCTCAGCCTGTATCAGCAGCGGTTGTTGTGTGGTCCTGGAATCACAGTGTGAAGATTCGGGCTGGAAGAGATTGAGGCACGATTCCCTGGGAGACCTCTTAGTCATAAAACGAGATGAAACTGCCCAGCTGCAGTGTTTGTTTACTGTAAGAAATCTTCTGAAGCTGCCTGGACAGAGTGCCCTTTGGCATGCCGAGGCGCCTGGCTCTCTTTGCCCACTCTGCTCTGGCAGCTGCTTTTGTGAGTTGCAGTATTCTAGCAGGGAGCTGGTCTCCAAGGCAGTGGTAAAGATCAAATCAAGGCAAGTTACGAGAACAGCACATTAAGGTTTTCCTTTGGTATTTTAGTCCAGTCTCCTTGGGCTTTTTATTCCTGTAAAATAACAAATGTCATTTGTTTTTGAGAAGATTATCTTTAGTTCATCAGTGATGAATCTCTAATGTAGAGTGGAGCTCTTTTGGACAGCTTGTGAGAAGAGGGATGAGAAGTGAGTTAGGGCCTGTCTTGCAGCAGTGGAGTCGTGGCTCCCACGTAGATCACCTCTGTCCCTTGCAGGGTACATGCTCCAAACCACCAGGAGGGGTCAGAGGCATCCTTGACCTTCAGCTGCTTGACAAAAAGCATTTACATAGGCGGATGTGCTACGTCCACTGCCACAAAGCACACTGAAATCAAGTTATGTCAGCTATTTTCTAGCTGGTAATGTTTTTGCTTGACACTGGAAAAGGCTTTTGAAAAATACTTACCGGTACCTAAGCACAGCAGCTGAGAAGGTAATCTAGGAGAAATCTAGGGGAATTGGTTTGACAGCTAAGTAACCTCAGGGGTAGGGGGACAGACAGCTCACGCTGAGAGCGCAAAGCCTTGGCAGGTCTGGAAATCCGTTCCTTTGTGTCCCGTGTCACCCAGATATCCCTCAGATGGATCCACATCTCCTCTAAATACTCCCCGCAGCACTGGTAATGTTTTCCTTCATCGCAGGCGTGCTGCAAGGATTAATTCCTTTGTGTTTTCTTCAGACACGCTGAAATGGAGGAGGAGCTCTGCAGATCGCACGTAGCTCGGTGCCGTGCTGCTCCCCAGGGAAGCTGGGTGCAGCGTTGCTGATGGGACATGCATTGCAAAAGCCCAAACAAGCAATATTGCCAATGCTAATATCCAAAAGCCGAGTCAGGCTTGTGAAATTATGGTAGTTTATTACAATGAATCAAAAAGACCCTTGAGTAGCCTGTTTTCTCTCAGTTTAATGAAAATTCATGGTATGTAGTAATGATGTTTTCTTGATGTCCTTTACCTGTAAGAGTTATGGACAATTTCTAATTTTTTTTTAATGAAAGCTAAGATGCCCGCAGGTTTTCATGTATCTAGGTAGCAGGGACTTGCAGAAGAAAACCACGTCATGAGACTCAGGCTGAAGCTGGAGGAGCAGCCAGTTTTGGAACATTCTAGCACAGTGGAATGGGATTTCCATTGCCAGTTGACTGTGGAGGTCAGAGATACATGAGGCTCCCAAGTTTAATCCCTGTTAGAGCCCTGACCACACTGATCATATGTAAGAAGCCTTAAAATCTTCATTGCAGTTCCATGTGGTGTGGAGTCCAGAAGAAGATCAGCAGGCACTGACATAGTAGAATAAAAAAATTCAGTGAGGAATTTTATTCTATAGGGGCAGCTAATTTCTAAATGTTTACAACTCTGGTTAATTATATTCTAATTATATAGTGCCCTGAATGTGTTGTGGTGGCAAGGACTTAAAAATCTGGTTACTAGTCAGAAGTTTAACAAGTAACAGCTTCAGATTTAATCTCCAGGAAAAGATGTGTTTTGTTATCCTGATTTATTAAACAAGGTGATGCACGTGTGGGTGGATTTTTAGTCTCTATATCTATATTTATCTATCTGTCCATCTCATCTGGCTCCACTATCACTCAGCTGTAGAGATGATCAAAAGCAAAATGAGAATGGTAAATCTAGGGTCCGGTTTGAAATACTGTCTTTCCAGGCTGATATTTTTCCAGTCATTCTGCCAGCAGTCTCAGGTCTGCATCGTCTATTTAAATTGTCGTCTCATCTAAGTGCAAATGTTGGCCCAAGCCAAGGCCATCTGCTGTTGGGTAATAGTTGTGATTTATTCTGCCTCTGGTTGACATTCGTGCTCATGGGCCAGATGCTGACTTACAAGATTTGCTTTTATTCATTTTCAGTTTTAGACCATGTGTTAATATCACAAACAGCGTTTTAATTCTAGATATTTTTGTCTAGTGTTTAAAATTAGGGATGAGTAATAGCATTCCCTCTGGGATGCAACCGAGCGCACTTCAGAACAGGATAGGACTGGAGAAAATATTTTACACATTAGAAATACATCCAAACAACGTTTCTAAAGGTCTCATTTCTTCCTAATCTGTACATTCCTCTATGTTGCATATAAAAAATGAGGTGTTGCTTTCAAATACAAGTTGTGGACTATTTGAAGCCTTTTTGGCTTGGGAATGTTGTATATAGCTGAACCACAGGCAAAATATTTATGATAACTCTGCAGCATACCCAATGCCACCTTTGCCTTAGTGTCCTAGTCCGGGTAGTTATGAAACTCTGCAGGTTAGGACTGATTGTCAGAGGGACACTTCTGCATATAAAAGATAAAGATTGGGGAGATGGATAAATTTCCCTTATTTCAGATTTTTAAAAATGTCTCCGTGTAGTAGAGTATGGGCAGTACCCAACGTCCAGACAATCCGTGCATCGTGCACCTTATAGCTCCTGGTAGCAGTTTGGACTTGGAGTTGACTGGCTTTTTATGTCTGTCTTCTCCAAAGGTGATGCTGAAACACAGAGGAGTTGTACAGAACTCCAGAGCACATTTGGATGCACAAATTGGAGTGGAGATGACTTCATTGTCTCACTGAAGAGCCTTTGGCTCTTCCCTCTCTCCCTGTTCAAACTGCTTCAGTACAACAGGAGTAGCAAGTGAATCGATACATGAGGGTACCCCTTTGCTGTGTAGTTTTAGGAGACATTTCAGAGTCTGGAAACTAATGGGGAGTTGATTTTAACGTCTTGAGTAGCAGAACAGCTTCATCAGAACTGGTTCCCTAAGCACTTTGTTTCAGATCCAGTGAGTTGCTTGTGTCGAGTTGTGTATGGAGGGATTGCTAGTAATAGTGCACAGATAATAGGTGTCAAAATTTTTATCTTACCAATTTCTGACCCTGCTGGGATTTTGTGTGGCTGAGCAGGATGTGTTGGGCCTGCCATGGTTTCTGTAAAATAAGTAAGTTGGCTTTACTAGGTTAGACTGAATGACAATATTGGCATTTTATGGTTTTATGTATCTCTCCTCCTTCTTCTATTCCTTTGTTTTTGAGTGTCTGTAATTGTGGTCTAGAAACAAAAGGATCATTGTTTTCTCCAAGGCAGGGAAAGAAGACTGTCTGGGTGGGATTCATTTAATACAGCTTCAGGTGTTAGGATGTCGGTTGACCAGTCTGAACTTGACCTCATTCTCCTGGAGAGCAGCAGACATCCCTGGAGCTCTTGTCATCTCCAATGCTATCTTAGCGTAGAGCGAAATACCTGCTGGAGTGGCCAGCTTCAATTGACCGATCCAGCGGAAAATTACTTGGTGATTTTGTTTTAAGAATTATGAGGAAGGAGAGCAGATAGTAACGAACTGCTTGTTTCTTCTTTGCAGCTCTTGAAACATCATTCACAGAAGTCTAAAATTAGTTGAGATTAAATCTAACTCCTGGCATTAAAAAAAAAAGTCTTCTAGGTGAGGCAGAACTAAAAAGGGTGAATTTTACATCTCGTATTCAGTATAAAGTAAAGTATTGTTTTCCAGCAAATCCCACTGTCTCTGTAGTTACCATGGGACTCGTATGAGAGGTTGGTGCTGCTGATGCCTGTCTTGTGGACTGCAAAGAGAGAATCATGGGATCATCAAAATGGGTAGAGAAAACCTCCAGAGAAAACCTGCCTAGCCCAGTGTTCTCCTCGAAGTGGAACTGTTGCCAGCAGTAGATAAGGACAGCCGTGGTTTTGCATAGCTGGCTCTTGGAAATCCCTAAGGTGACCCAGCTCTCTGCTGACCCGTTCCAGGATTGCACCATGCCGTGGGTGTAAAACTCTTTCTGATTGTCCAGCCTGAACCTCCTGTGGTGCAGCCTGGAAAGGTAACGGTAAGGAAGGTGCCTGAGGAGAGATTTTTATTTTGTTGCTTTCTAGAAATTTGGCATTTCTGTCACAACACTGCTGTTGATTTCTGTAGGGGTAGTCCAGTCGTAAAGCCTTTTGATAGTGCCAGATAAAGGTGCCGTTATAAGCAAAACAGAGACAGCATCAATTAATACACCAGTCTTCAGATACATTAGCAAGAAATACTAGTTACTTGCAATGATTCACCAGCGATCATCTGTGCAGGACTCGTGTTTTGTAATGGTGTTGTGGACTCTCAGAAGCATTGAAGAAGAATCATTTTTTAAGCTATGTTAAAAATAGTCATCAAATTGTGACAAGGACATTCTTACAGAATGTCGTTTTAATGGACATCTTATCTTTGGCCTGTTCCCTTGGGAACATTGAATTTCAAGAACTCCTTTTCTGTAAAGTTCATTGTCTTTCTGAGTCTTGTCTTAATCTCAGTGGTTCAAAAATGAAATGGGAATTACATATGTAGTCTGAGAATCATAGTAGAGTGGTTTTATAATTTCGGTACCAAGATGTTTTTAATTACAGTCATTTATTGAAGTAATGTTTTCTTCTCATGGTCAGTCATTTGGGGTTTTGGGGGGATTTTTTGGTAGGAAAAAAAAAGAGTGATCTTTCTGCAGTCTATCTACAGGATATCTTGATATATTTAACACCTAACTGTGTGTGTAACTCAGTTCCCTGAATCTTAAACGTAACAGTGTAGTGTTTAGATATTAAAATGGGGAAAAATACAGTTACCCTGACATGAAGAAGTTAACAACTGTGTCCTGAAGGATGTCTGATTCAGCCTGCCAAAAAGATAGCCGTGGCCAAAAGCATGAGATGTTTGTGTGCCTGTTCTAACCCTAAAGCAGGGAGCCGAAAAGCTGCATGTAAAGTTTCTGAGCTCCGGGTTTGTAAAATACTGTGGGAATCTTACAAACGGGAAAGCATGAAATGAGATGAGAACATCAAACTTGCTTCTGCTTTTTAACCGTGGAAGATAGATTCTGGTTCTTGAGAAGCAAAAGGCAGATGTTGGGATCTGGGTTTAGCACAGTTGCAAAAAATTCTTAGTGAGTTGGTCTCCACGTGTTTGACATGGTGGCATCTGCCAGCTTATGTTCTTCTCAGAGACCCTGGGAGTGAATTTGGCATTGCTGGATTTCAGAGAGGGCAAACACAGGGGCTGGGAAAAGAAACCTTTGCATTAATTCTTTTGTCAGATTTTTGCTTCGCTTAGAGCCTGAGTTAGAAATTTAAACTCAGTTTGTCAATTATATAAACACAGTCTTTTGCTCCTAATTGTTAAGAGAGAGCAAATACACTTCCCTCACAGTGGTGCAGTGAAGCATCAGCCTTCTGTCAGGGAAACCGAGCTTTGAAAGTCAGCCTTAGCAGTCTGTCTTTGGTCTGTCTAGATCAGCACAGCACAATAATATAGGGGATGCCTGGGCTGGCGCTTTGTGATCTGTTAATTCCGTTGATAAGGGAAGAACCATATTTTCCCAGGCTACGAGTTGAGCAATAGGAGTTCAGCAACAACAAAAATCTGAGGAAAGGCTTCATTTTTCCTTGCAGGTCAGGTCCATATCCAGAGTGCCTCCTGCAGATGCTGAAACCCAGGCAGTTAGTTTGAAGACTGCTGCCTTACAGCAGCGCTTGGCCACCTCACGGCTGAGATAAGCTACTAAAGCATGGCTTTACATCAGATTTCCCTGCTGGGTTTCGTCAGCAGAGCTCATGTTTCACACCCTATCACAACCCTGACTGATGCAGTCCTACTGCACGAGGCGTGTGGTAAAGGGCTTGACATAGCTAGGGCAAGATGGCATTTATATGTGGAGAAGACTGCACTGCAAGTAAAGGCTCCAGTTCAGCAAAGCTCTTAACCGCGTGTTTAAATATCACTGAAGTCGAGTTAAATTACTTCAATCATATATATAAGTACTCTGTTGAACGAGGGCCTGAAAGTAGTTTCCATCTCTTTCCACATGATCAAGGCCTTTTCATATTCTGCTGCGTGCAGTAGGGATTTATTCACAGTTACACAGCACGAGCAATTGCTGTGACTTCTGGAAGACTCCCTCAACAATCTGGATTTGCAAAGCTGTCATAAATAGTTTTATGCAGAATGCCTGTAAGACAGAATGGAAAGGAATTTTCTCAGCTCTGCAATTCCAGGGTGGATTTAACACATCTTTTCCCCTGTTTTCCAGGACCACCTGTTATTGCCAGCCACCACACATAACAAGACCAGACGACCAAAGATGTCTATAGTGTTGCCAGCCGTAAACATCAATGGTAAGTACAAAACGTGAAAGAGAACGATAGGAGAATCGTTTCGAAGAGATGTGCTTGACTTGTATGTGGAAACCAAACTTAGACCAAATGTCTGTTGTTAGAGCTTCAAAAAAGAAGTCAGACTGGTCATTACTGGGCCTTAGTTGCCAAGAGTCCTCGCTGGAGCCAGGGTGCTGGCAAATCACCAGCGCCGTGTCACCGAGGCTGCATCAAGAAGCTGCGTGACTTGGCCAGCGGTTCTGCGGTATCTCATTCTAGCTGCTTCAAGGACAGGGGTGGTGCCATCCAGTCGCGGCGATTTATACGCAGCTGATTAAGGGTTACTTGAATGTGATCTAACGCCTCTAACTTGGCGGCTGCAAAGATCCCACTGAGTGTGGAGACTGTCCTCATCCTCTCGTTTGGGTTCCTCCTACGCCTGCTTAGCAGGGCAAATTCCTTGGCCGTACTGGTTTGTTAGGATGCCGACTACCTTCCGTCGGCTTGCTCAGCTGTTTACCTCTGTTATACAACACTCAGTGTGAGTGGGACCTCTCAGCACTGCATGGTCAGGATTAATAATAATCATGTTACAGTGCTGCAGAGAACACAGCTTTGCGCTGGAGGCACAGGCTTATTACTGAACAGAAACGTTCTTGATCTGCATTTTAGTCCCCCGTGAGAGGCGGGACATGCACTGCATAAATACATCATTAATTCGTAGGGTGAGAAACTGGTGAGTTAGGACATGTTTGGGCCACAGGGTTGCTGTCGCAGTCATCAAACGCATCACGAACCCTGTAACAGCATAAACTTTACTTTTGGAGTGTCTGTGCACATGATGGTTTTTTAAAACTTAGAATTTTACAGTACAAGTGAATCATAAACCTGAATGTTTCTGATAAATTCAAGCAGGCCGAAAACATCCAATGATGTGAATTTCCATAAACTAAAGAAAAAAAAATACCAGTTCAGGCTTTCAACATTTTGATAATTACATTTTCCCATGCAGTACACTAAGCGTTGAGTGTGATAATCTCTAACCAGCTATCTTAGGGGAGTTTTTATTAGATGTATCAGAATTATTTTTGGCATTTATCTGCCTGAAACGCCTCTTTCATATCCATTACAAAAATCCTTTTCTGGCTGAGCTGAATTGTCACGTGCAAATGGACACTTTATCAAGTGAAGATCAAATGCTATTTCTAAATTACAAAGTATTTCTTCTTACATGTTACTGAGGCTTGTTTTACTTCAAATAACTTTTCAGTTGTGGGAGTAAATATATTTTGGAAAATACACATCAGAATCCAGTGACAAATCTTACCCTTCATTACTAATGAAACATTGTGAAATTAGTTACTGGAGCTTTTTGGGATTTGTCTTCAGAACATTAGCATAATCCAGGAAATAAAGAAATATCCAGGGAATTGGGCAGAGATGTTGAAACAGATGAGACACAAGGATAACATTAAGTAAACACTGCTTCCTTTGTCACGCTCAGCCAGGTATTAGGAAAAAAATTACAAGATACACAAAAGCCAGTAGGTAACCTGGCTTGATTTTTAATTCAATTGTTAGTGAATTCCCTGGAGGAGACGATTCCCTAGAAAGTTCTGCCTGAAGAAGAATCCCTTTCTCTCTTTTGAGAACATTGCTCCTCCACCCTGTTCTGCCTCCGTGGGGACTGAGCACGTCCTGAACTAGCATCTGGAAGTTAGCTGAAAACAAAGCTTTCCTCCCAGCTGTCTGCTGTTCTTTTAAGCCCACCTTAATTCTTTGCCCACCTGCAGAGAGCTGGCTGCTAGAAGAGGACGGGTGTCCCTGGGAGGAATTGGCAAAACTTTCAGTGAAAGAGCTTGTCCCCTCCTGCCTTTTCTTGTGCCTCAGCCAGACCTCTGTGGAAGAACAGAAACCTTTTCCACCACCGCTCATTTGCCCGTCCTTTTTGCTGCCACAGCCCTGGCAGAGGGGATGGAGGGAATGCAAGTGAAGTGGTCTTTGCTTTGAAACCTTTCTTGGACCTTCATCACTTGGTTTCTTCTGCAGGATCTTTATTTGACTGTGTCCTAAAGTTCACCCATGACATTGTTTCCAAACACGAGACAGCTAACAGTTCAGTCGAGAACCCTCTGAACTGCTTGGATGGTCTTTTCCCAGCAGGGCTGTCACCCTTTTCCGGTTGCACTTTGCTTGTGTGCCTTCTGAGCTCCGCTAGAGGCTCTGCCTTTAGCTGCCTTCAGCCATTCCCACCACCAGCTGCAGGGACAGAGAACATGTACAGGCAGAGATTAGGGGTAAAATGAGTTGTCAGTCGCTGTCCTACGTGACTCTGCAGGGAGGTTAATGATGTGGCTCTGGGAGGCTGGTCTGGCAGTTTTCACCAGTGCACAAAGCAGAATCAAGTTTACAGTCTGAAGAGGTTTTCTCAGAGGGAAGAGCTGGGCTAAGTCTGGCCAGTGGCCGTGCTTTGCACCTAGTGGCAAACCTCAGCAGAAGATTTTGTGGGAGGTGGGTGCGTGTATGTGCCTTCAGGAAGATGGAAGTTTAAGAGAACAATATTGTACAAAGCATTAACAGTTACTCATTTTCAAAGGAGAAACTAGATAAAAACTATTGAGTTGTTGCACATTGGAAAAGAATAAAAATGGCAACCACCTCGTGCCTTTCTCCTGTGTGCTCCTTCTGGTCAGCCTGGATTGCCCAAGCTACTCTGCGAGCGTGAGGAGAAGCCAGCAAAATCCCACTGAGGGCTTCTATGTGGGTGCACAGAAACATGTTTAAATATTTAAATGTGTTTAATATGTTAACATATTTAAATATGTTTAAGTATTATTATTTTTAAAAAACATAGTAACTCGTTACACATTGGTAGATGTTAATCCTTGCTCTCTTAGCCTCTTTTCCTTCTTCCCCGCTCTGTTCCAAGCCCCTTTCCAAGTTTGCTGGGCCAGCCCCCTGCCGAGTTCACAACCAGTGCTTGCTGTCAGCTTCTCCATTTCTGCCTCCCCAGATGCTCTCGCAGCCCTTTGCCTTTCTCCCCTTTCCCTGCCGCTGCCCCTCGGCCCCTGCAGCCAGCCATGCCCCTGGTTTGACCTGCCTCTGCCCGACGACAAAGCTCCAGCATTTGTGGGCACGAGCAGTACTCGGAGAAAACCTGCCTAGTGGTACCTAAGGGCCTTAGGGATGGTAAACCTGGAGGGGAAAAGCAGAACTGGGGAGTCCTCGTCCCACTGTACGTGATTTTGGGGGCACCGTTGGTGTGTTTTTACTGAGAAGTTATTCCAAGAAGAAATAGCTTGCAGTTTCTCATGGGAATGAAAGCCAACTGCAATTTAGAGTTAAACTCTGGCTTTTGTTTTCAAGCAAGTCATGTTTGTTATGCTGGATTGCAGCTATTATTTTAGAAATCTAGCTATGCACTTGAGACCAGTTAAATCTCCAGTAGATTTCATTCCTAAATTTGCTTTTTTTATAATTCAGAGTCTTGTTGGCTCATTACACCAATTCCAAATTGACGTATAGGCGGTGCCTTTCTTGAAGTTTAAATGAAAACATCTGCCATTAGCCTTCTGTTTACTTAACTGCTGTCAAAAATGTAATGGCTTATAACATCGATCTCTGGATCAAAATAACCTACAGAGCACAGCATAGCTAAGCTGCTCTTCCTTCCCCAGGCACAAGCCTTTTGTCGCTGCGGGATGCCCGCAGCTTTGCAGTGCAGCACACACCACCAGTAGTCCTCTCCTTGCAGCACACAGAGGTGAGAACCTATGTACGGGCGCTCCGTGTGGGAGATGGCAGTCATCGTGTAGCCCAAACAGCTGCTCCCATTTCTCCTTCAGATTAGGTTAGGCACTCTCTCAATTTGCACTTCCTCTTGGTAGGAGCAGCTGTAAACCTCTGTGCAGGTGTGTCCTCACCGTGAGCACTGGTGGCCTTAGCAGCAGCAGCAAGACCAAAAAGGCCTTTTTTAATCTTAGCATCCCTGTGCAAAACAGTTCCCCATACGTGAAAGGCCTTCCGGCATTTGATCTCTCTGAATTGAGGGTTGGTGCCTAACAAAACCAGGAGACCCGCGTGGAAAGCCCCTGGTGGGATGTGAGGCTCATTTCCTGGGAACTGACAGCCACGACAGAGAGAATTTTGAGTTTTCTACAAATATTCTGGATAGGTCCTTAGTCTAATGTCACACACTGGGACTTGCCTTCAGTCTGCCTTTGGGGCAGCGGTTGTGTGGCTGCCTCGCTGTAACTCGTGGTCCTGGGTTCTTACGGAGCCCTTTTCTCTTAAGGGTTGCTTTTTGCCGTGAAACACAAGCAGCAACATAGCCTCCTAAAGGCAGAATTTACTGGGAATGGGGTGGCGAGTTTTGCAAAGGCCACGTGCTCTGTTGTGTTGGCCAGCTTCTGATCATGACTGCTTCCCTCAGCCTTCCTTCCTGGTACCTGTCATCACCTTGATGGAACAGACTTCAAAAGTGCTCTAAAATAATACACATTCTAATTTTAAAAGTCAATAACAAACCTAGTGGCAAGGCTTTTTGATCAAAACTGGAGCGATTTCTGCCATCAAGCAGCGTGATTGCTTGCATGCAGCTACAAAGAACCTTCTTTCAACTGACAGCCATGTGCAAGCCGCTCGCAGCTGTCCCAGGCTGGTAGCAAACTGCCTGTGAAAAATCCATGAGGCAAACAGAACCCACAGAGGCTGCGGAGAAAAATAAAAACCAAAGCTCTTTGGGAAGTGACAATGTTCTGTAAGTTCCCATGTCTTGGAGCTGAATAAATAAAGTCTTCAGCTTCCACTGCCTTCAGGGTCAAACAAACAAAAGATGCCATTTCCATCTTCCGGAGCAAGCAGCAGAATTCCCGGTCAGTCATTGAAGGAGGAAGGTCTGAATCAATACATGCCGCTTAGTGGCAGCTGCCTTCCCTGAGGGTTGCTGCACAACATTTTGGGTAGGAGGCGAATGGCTGCAGCAATGTCAAGCTGTTGTTGGTTCATTCTTCTCTTCATCCTTAGAAACCGAGTCTTGGTCTGTGGCTCCCTCCCTCAGCTGTGGTCCTTGGCCCCCGATGGCTGAGAAGCTCACACCACACCAGCTGGTACAGAGGACACATCTCTCAGCCACACAAGCATGATCCGTAGAGATACTTCCCTCACTGTTTCTGCTTCTCTGTCTGGATGTAGCAGAAAGCGCTGAGAACTCAGCACAGCCTGACGAGCCGCGGTGTATGAGCAGGCAGAAGGCTCTGGGAGCTGTGCGTGTGGGATTGCAGCCTATCTGTGAGATGAAGGAAGGGTGGCTGCCAAGGTTTTTTAAGAAGGTCACTGAGAATTCTTCAAAGCATCAGCACCTCTAAACCAGGATGTAGGCAAATATATCCGAGAATGTCTCCATTCTGTAAGTTTACAGGCCTTTTTGAAAGTGCCACCATTGTGCTTCTTGAGCTGCCAGCTGGGGGATAAAAGTAGTTTGGTGAATCCTGACCAGATAGAAATCAGAGCCGTAGTTAGCTCTCAGTTAGACCTCACTGCAACAGCTGCTAACTGAGGCTGGACTGAGAATGGGGCAGAGTCTACTCTGTGCTGTGTGCAGTCACGTGTCAGCTTACTGTGGTTCTGCTGTAATTAGGATGGTTTGCTAACATCACATACGCTTCAGCTCTCATGCTCATGTAAAGCTGTGCTCTAGAGATCAGGGTTGAAACCATGGAAGAAGATATTTTATCAAGGAATTTAAACAACAGATTTTAGTGATATTACAAGATGCTGCTATTAGCACTTGTGTTCTTTTCAAAGTGATGCAGAAGCGCAGTTTATCAAAATAAACTACTCCCCTCCCAAACTTTCCTACATTTCTTTGAACATCAGAATTGATTGGTGCCTAGATCGAGCCTTTAATAGAAGTTTTCAGCAGACTTTATCGTCTTTGAGAGACGTTGCTCTCCCCAACCGTTGCCTGTTAATATATGTTGTCTTTGACAGGAAGGAGAAGATTAAATTATTCGAAAAAGTATGAAAGAAATCATTCAAGAATCTGCGCCTGAAAGTCATGGAATCTGTGTCACTCGAGTTCATGTTTGTTTAGTTAGACAGGAAACGATCAAGAAATGAAATCATAAAGGCTTATTCCCCCATGACTTTTCATAATGAGCTGTTTACCTAACTTGCTAAACGAGTAACCATTTTTATGTATTCAAAAGAACAGGAAGATGATTTCAGAGGTTCTTCTGGGCCTTTTTGTCCCTTTCCTAATATGAAAAAGAGTATCTCTTGGGCTTTGTGTGATAGGGCAGGCCAAGCCCCTGTGCGACTGATGGTCCCGGTATAGACGGGAGAAATGCTACAGATGGCATTTTCCTGAGAACACACTGTTCATGAAGGGGGTAGAGGATGAGTCATAAATTAATTGGCCTTCGTACTTATTCTTTCCAACGCGAGCATCAAGTTATTACACCAGATTGTTTTTCCCTTGTAAAAGACACACTTCTATAAAATCCACAAAGTACAAGGAAAAAGAAACCCATGGCATTAGCTGCCAGTATGGATGCCAGTGTGGAGTTCCAGAAAGAACTGAATTCAGTTTAGAACTGCCCCTGTCTGCTAGCTGTTCATAAGCCTGGATGATGACACTGCTGTGTAGACACGCTCTCCCACCAGGCTTCACAGCGAGCACCGCGCCGAGAGCTGTGCTGCAAAGCAAAGAGAGAGTTTTCATCCCAATCTGTGAGATTACCGTCGCCATCTCAGCTACGCTGAACCGTGTGTGTGTAGCACATCGTAATTCTAGCCCCAAACCCAGCTGATCTGCCATAATACGCTTTCAAATGTTGTAAATTCAAGATTACCTAATTCCTCTTAGTGCTAAATTATAGGTGGCAAACACAGTCTTACGTTTGTGATACACAGCCCAGCTCTGGTAGCTCTTTATTTCTGAAGTGACCTGAAACGTAATTCTCCATAATGAGCTCACCCTGTAAAAACAAAAATCTGTTCAGAGCGGGTAGAGGAGGTTCACATTTATGAGTTCTGTCTTGAGAACATCACTGGAGTAAACCTAGAGATTAGTAAAAACACAGCAGTCCAAGACGGTCTTTTTCAGTGTTTGGATTGCAGTCTCTGAGGAGACTCAGCCAGCAGGGCCAGGAGGCCTTCGCCGGCTTCTCACACCCCAAGTCTATCCTCCACGCTGCGGCTTTCCTCACCCTCTCCATACAGTGCACCTTCTTTCTGGCGCTTCCTGGTGTGCTTCCCAGTCTGCCCCGGGGCTCAATCCTTTGCAGCACGGCTGCTGTTGGAAAGCATTTGAAAAATACACCCTAAGCTTGTGCAGAACACTTTTGGTCATCCACCACTTCCCTGTAAATCATCTACCTCCATCCTTTTTTACTCTGTAGTAGACCCTGGTGAAGAGACTGTGGCATATCCTGTACAGCATAAACACCTTCTTGGTGGATGCAGACAAAGAAATGATTCCAGCCCGAGCTGCCCCTCTCCACAAGAAAGGAGGCGCCTCTGTTTCAGAGCAGACCTCGTACATTAAAGCTGTAAATCTCCTGTGGCTGTAGCTGGGAGGCAGACGCCTCACCTTCGTTAGTGGTCCGCGTTCAGATGGGCGCTCTGCAGCTTGCTTGCAGGGTTTTGTTAATTAACTTGCAAATGCTGTGAATCAAAGCAGCTCAGGTGGAGGAGTAGTGCTTGCCCACACAGAAGCTTCGCAGTGATGGTGTTAAAAATACTCTTCTACAAGCAAGAGCTGATCACGATATCTAAATAAATGAGGTAATTTTCTGTATCCAAGTGAGACAGGTGGAAAATTCAGCTCACACTCTGGATACCATCCAACTTATAAAGACATTTCAACTGTAAGTGAATACAGACTCTCAGCACCCTTCACTCTTAAATCAGTTAGACACTTTAACACTAGATACAAATGATACTGGGTGGTGGAGAAGGTCCACGTCAATGAAAAGGTGATGCTGCCTCTTGAAAAATAATGAAGTCAAACAGTTAAATTAATTTTATTGCCTACAAACTGAAATGGTGAAGTACATACTACAGTTCAAAGGCTAAATGAGAGTAGGAAAACATGTTTGAAAGAAAAACCAGCAGGGTAAAATCTGGCAAGTGTTATGAAGATTGATTAAAGATTAAAAGATCAGTGCAAAAGTCTTTAAAAGGTCCCCAAAAAACCTAATGGGCTTAAGTAACACAGTAAAGTTGATTCATAGAAGTAAGAAGATACCTTTTAAACAATAGACATTGTAGCCAAATGAGGGAATAGCAAAAAGGCGACGATTTCTGGCAGACTAAACGTCAAACCATAAGAAGTCAAGCCAGAAAAAGATATTAAGGAACAGCATGCCTGAGGCATAAAAAAATAATAAAAACATTTTTTGGAGGAAGCCTGCCAGGGAATCTCTAGTGCCTGCAGAGGACCAAGGTGTAAAAGATCATTTCAAGTTGAAGTCAGCACTGTTGAAGGAAAGAGCAAGAAGCTCTTGTGCTGGCATTAACCACTGAGGCCATATGACTATCAGGAGAACAGCAAGTCACAAATAAGGCAAACTTCTTAAAAATGGCCTTGGGAACTGTGGAAAATCAAGTCTGCTTTTGCACAAGCTGGCAGAATCTGCGGGTTGAGCATCCCTGGTATGTGGGATATATTGGGAAGAGATAGCACAGCTGCTGCAGAGGAAAGTCCTACCTTAGTGCTCCATCAGGGGACAGTGAGGATAAGCATCATTTCTTCAGCACAAAACCACACCTGAGTGTTCAAAAAAACTTGGAAGTTCTTCAGAGACTGCTAGAAGAAAGCAAGCTCTTGAGAGACAACAGGGAGGGCTCACTGGTGGGGCAGCCTCTCTCTCAAAGCTGTAAATAAAAGATGGGAACAGATGGACACATTTTGCAATCAAGGGGATGTTACCGGCAGACTCGCCTGCAGGTCTGTGTTGGGGAGGAGGGAGGGAAACTCTGGTCAGCAGGTGAAACTTGGTGTGAAAAAAATGCAAAAGAATGTTGCTGACCAAACACACAAGGGCAGATTCTAACGAAACTGTTACTGCTCAGAGGGGCCGCTGTGTGTTCTTCCCTGAAGTGCTGGCTTAGCTGAGGAAGAAGAGCACTGCAATTTATTAGAATTCAAAACATGAGCCATCTACAGCCTCGCTGAATCCCCATCTTCAATACTACACATTTTTGATCATATACGTTCATAGATATATATAAAACAATGAAAGATGCAGGAAAAAAGCAACAGGAGTGAACGTTGAGTGTAACAGCTTCCCCACCACAGCCGCTGTTGAATTTGACAGCAGTTGGAACAGTGCCGTAAGAATCATGAATGCTGTGGGTAAAGCAGCTAGGAAGCAGTTACTTGTTATTTCACGTATCACCAAAAGTACATCCTTGCCCTGACTTTTGCTTGTGCTGCTGGTCCCTGTTAGGGACAGAAGCAGAGGTTGGGTGGGACTTTGCTGCCAGGACTTTGCTCTCCTGCCAGTGCAGAACAGTCATCCTTAGGCAGTACCGGGGCTAGAAAAGGAGAGAGGCAAGTCTGCCAGCGCCGTGGGACAAGGTGCTGGCATTGAGCACCATTGGTTAGCATTGGGCCGGAAAGGTTTTCCAGCTCTAACAGCACCGCTAGGATGCTTGTGGCTTGTGGCAGGGCCCAAAGGGACTGTGCCCATGCCTCCAGTGCCTCCCTGCTGCGCTCTGAGGGAGCAGTCCCCTGTGTGCTGTCCTGGGACGAGCCCTCCAGCCCTTCTTCTTCAGAGAAGCCTTTCGAGGCCATGCTGCTGCGGGCAGTTCTTTGTCTTGTAAGTGGGGATGGCTGGATCTACAGGCTGTGTGGGGAGCCTCTTTATACTTGTTGTGCCTCCCAAGCAGGCATGGCATAGTTTTGCCCCACAGAGTTAGTCTTTCTCCAGCCTCTTCACTCCCAAGAGAGTTGTCTCTGTGCAGCAGAATGGCTTTGCCCCTTGTCTTTGTTTTCTCTTCTTTTTTTCCTCCCTGTCATCAGCATTGCCACAGCTGGTTAGGTTTCAAATTTGGCCATCCTGCAGCACTGCTACCCTGCCAACAACACGCACATGCACAGCCAGTGCTGTCAAAAGTGTCTCAGTATTTCCCAGAAATACTCTACCTGAGGGAGTTTAAATGATGTGCCTGGGAGGACCAACACTGCTGATTCTGATCTTCCTTCTTGAGCTGGCCCTTGGCTTTCTCTCCAAAACAAGAGCAGTCACAGTAGGTCCACACCAGGCCCTCTCCTCTGTAGCTCATGCTTGTTCTCTTAGAGGGAAGTGACTGTGCAGCATGAAATAAGGCTGGAAGGGGAGGTGGAAGATGAGGTGGGAAGTGGTCCCTAGGAAGAACCAGCTTTCTGTTCCTGTCTCTGGAGACCTCCTGGTCTGGAGCAGGTACTGCAAAGCACCATCTGGCACAGAGCTGGCGCTGACCACGTTACCCACAGGCGCTGGCCTTGTCCAAAAATCACATAGCAGTGTAAGCTGAGGGCGTGCTGTGCTCCTCATCCACAGGAGGTTCCATCACTTATGTAAATGATGACATGGGGGAGAAACCCCATCTCCTTGCCGTCACCTTGTGGCTCATCAAAGTGACTGTGATGATGTGGATCCAGCGGTTTGTCTATGGCCCCTGTTCCCGTGTGGGTATAGACCCAGCAGCCTGGCTCGCTCTTTGAGAGGTGCTGCTGGCGAGCTGAAATGCCCAGGATCTCCCATAACCTGTGTTGGGGACTGAGGACAGCTGAGCCTGCAGAGGTGATGCCGTTGAACTGGTTAGTGTGGAAATGGTTCCAAGCGGGAATTCACTTTTAAAAAGGCAAGTTACTTAGGTCGCATTATAACTTTCTCCCTTGCCACAAATAACCTTGTCTAAGAAGCGTATCTGTAAGTGTTTTAGGAACCGTGCTGAGCTGTTGCAGCGGGTGTATTTTTAGTCTGTGTAGCTGTTAGAGTCGCACTGCTTCATTTATATACTTATTTGGTAGCGTACACCAACCCTTCAGAGGGAAACATTGTCCAAATGTGCTGGGCAGGACAGGCAGGGCTGCTCAGCGGAGATGAGACGGAAGATTGCAGAAGCGACAGTGAGGACAAAGCCCCCTGAATTATGTCTAGGGAGAGCTGCAGCCCTTCAACAGGCCAGCCCCAGAGCTGCGTGCAGCTGGTGCCCTCATCTTCTGAAGCTAGCGCTTTCTGAACTCTGTGCTGCTCTAAACATAAACTCTGTTTTGGGCCAGGGCAGTTTGCAATATCAATTATTTGGGTAATTTGGTGCTATATCATTCTTTAAACTAAACTTCAGCATCATCAGCTTGGTGCAGCTAGCACAAACCAACCAGGTACTGTAACATGTGGGATGGCTCCTTGAGAGCTGCCTTGGTTCCTGCTGGTGTGGTAGATGGGTCTGCAGAAGGGGCTCCAAGTGTCAGTACTGTCTTCTGCCTTTCTCTGACACAGTATCTCTTACGGAGCTAGATGCGCGTCTGAGCACTCAGCTGACTGATGCGTGTCAGTACTGCTAAGGGGAGAGGGGGGACTCTGGTTTTATGGTGCTTTCTAAGAGGTCGGTTTTGAGAATCTGGTGCTTCAAATACAGAAGACAGTCTTCATCATCTCTGGTAATTTGTAACAGTCGTTATTGCCCTCAGCCGTGTTTGCTGAACAGTTTGGGTTTGGACTGCAGACTCCCGCTTTCATCAGCTGGATCTTGCATTATGTTTGCTTTGAAGAGGAGCTGCCACAAACCCTAGAGAGCAGCACTGGGGAATTAATTACATTTCTGTTCCCCAGAGCGAGCTCATGCTGGGAATTTGGTACAGCCTGCAAGAGCCAGGGAGCCTCTTTGAGAAGGTGCAGTCAGAGGACAGCCACGCTTGGCACCATGATTTCTGCTGTGAATTTGAAATAGTCTATCATCTGAAGCACGGCTCTTAAACCTGTTAACAAAAAATTAACTGCAACACAGCCTGTTGGCCTGGGGAGGATAGCTTAAGCCTCAGGCTGCACCGTGTGAGAGGCTGCATGTTCTGAACTTCAAAGAGCCGTAAATCTATTTATAAATCCAGACACCTCTACAGGAGATCCGTTGCTGTGTTTTCGCTTATGTAATCCCACAAAACATCAGTCACAGGTAATTCAGCAGAATAAACTTTAGAAATAATTCCGTGCTGGTGTTGCCGTGGGCTCTAAAGCGGCCCTGTGTAACGCACATTGGCAGTGCTGACCTTCCAGCCAGCAAACCAGCGGCAGGAG
>NW_010390546.1:0-4182 GCF_000710305.1 Buceros rhinoceros silvestris | reverse complement strand
CCGGCCGAGCAAACCAGCGGCAGCAGGAGCGGGCAGCAACTCAGTGCTGCCTTCACAGACACCCCTGCCTGCATTTGCCTGCATTTGCCTGCCTGTGAGGCGTGATGGCTGCGGCTCAGGCAGGACAGCACACGCTGACCTGAGCGCTGAGAGAAAGCCCTGGTTACGTACACTGAACCCTCCAGAGATAAGCCACATGCAGCTGGTGAGCTCAGTGCTGGTCAGGGCTTCGCTGGAAAACCCACCTTGCGCTCTGCTGCTGTCTCCCAGGTGCTGGTACCAATGGTCAGCCCCACGGAAGGGGAAGGGAAGAAAGCCTGACCTGGCTGGTTTTAAAAGACAGGGTTCAGGAATCACCAGGCACAATTACTGGCCCCTTCTATGACCACAGAGTCCCATGGAGAACCTGCAGCTCTACGCCAGGTATTGCCCACTTGCTGTCAAGGGATTAGGAATAGCACAGCTGAACGTGTCCGGCTGCATCACCGTTGGATTTAAACCGACGGCACAGCCCGCACTGCTGTCCGAGCTGTGGGCGCCGGCGGTGTGCACCCCCACCCCGTGGCAGACGTCAGCTCAAACCTCGCTGGGAGGGCTTTGCCCAAGTTGCGCTGCCTTGTCTTTGTCACAGGCGAAGAGCAGCCAGCCAGCCATCGCAGCCCGCTTGATGGGTGCTGTTTTCTTCGTGGGCTTGGGCTCATCAGTTGCAGTCTACCGTAAGGGGCTCCAGCCTTGAACAGGCACCCGCAGCTCACAGAAAGGCAGGACCAGAGGAACCGAGAGCGACTGTGAGTGCCTGTGCAGAGCGGGTCAGCTACACCGGGTCTTGTCTGACAGGCAGTCATCCAGCCTTGCCTTGAAAACTGCTGGTCACAAAGATCCTCCAGTCTCCTGAGGCAGCTTCATCTAGGCCTTGTCTGTCATTAACGTCAGAAACTTGGTCAAAGAGGCTCGTGAAAGTTTCTCTCGGATTCAGGCTGATCATTTGTAGTCCTGTCATGCTGTTGACTTACCCACAGTGATCCTCTGCAGTCCCCGAGCTTTTTCTGCAGTGCTTCTGCCCAGCCTCATTTTGTGCTCATGTTTTCCAGTTCCCCTGAACATTGTACTTCACTCTGGCCTTGGTTGAAACGCATCCTGAAGATTTTGGCCAGCTTCTCTCTTTTATCGAAACTGCAGTCTAATCCAATACTCCAAAGTGGTTGAAATCTCTCCAGGTTAGCATCTTCCAGAAATCTTCTAAGTGTGCTCTCTATTCCTCATCCAGCCCGTGAAGCAGTTTAATGGCACCGAGCTTGGGATGGAGCCTGTCCCTTTGACAGTGAGCTAGTTTTTCCAAACATCAGAGTGCGCCAGCTGGTTCAGGTCACGTTTGCCTGTTGTTTTGCTGAGAGCATCACATGGCCTTACGCAGAGCACCCTCTGGGCTGGGCGGGCCGGGCAGGGCTCGCCGATGGTGGCCATCCATCCTGGAGGTGGCACGGCTTTCAGCACAGCTGGTCGGGGCGCCCAGCAGCATCACCAAGCAGTAACTGCTGTCCTAGAGGAAAATCCCACCTCCTAGGTCGCTTTGGTGCTAATGGTGATGAGAAAGGCTGCTGGAAATGTCTGTGGTGGGAACTGAGCCATTCCCACTACTGTCCTCACCTCTGTGAGGTGACACCCTTTGCAGGGACTCCCTGCAGCAGCTCTTCATCAACAATACCTTCAGCCCAAAAGGGGAAGGACCAGATACCCATCTTTAAAGCTGAGCGTCCCTCTTGGGCTAATTCACAGGCACAGGGCAGGATTCGGTCACTTTGCCAACGTCCGCGGTGGGTGTGCGAGTGTCCTCCACGCCTGCTGGCCGGAGAGGCTTGTGAGCGTGATTCCTCCCAGCTATCTCAGCTGCGGTGGCCTCAGCAGACACAGTGCCTCTTGCACAGGGTAGCAGCAGAGCTGTGGCTTGCTTAGTCATGGTCCACTTAGTCATGAGGGGAACCCGTGTGAGCTCTGGGAGGAGCGGGGTCCTGGCTGGCCGAGATGGGCTGATCTGGTTCCCATGCTGCGCGCTGCCAGCTGCGCAGCGTGGCTCCCTCCGGCGCCTGGGCTGCTTGCTGGGATCGCCCTTCTCCTCCGTGTGTGCAGTGCCAGGGAACCTAATGAGAGCCCACTGTGCTGGCTGCTGCAGGCACGCACGGGAAACTCTTACCAGAGTAAGAAGAAAGCCGAGAGGCTTTCCTGGCCCTGGCTGCCAGCCCATCCCACCTCACCCACTTGTGGCTTTGGAGCACGTTTTCGCTCATAGCCAGGGCCCTGTTGAGTTGTTGTCTGCAACGTGAGAGCTGGGGAGCTCCTCAGCTGCTTTTAGCTGCTTGTGTCACAGGGAGCCAATCTCGTCCTGTTTGCTCTGCCCAGCCCGAAGGCTTTTGGTTGGCTTTTACCCCCAACAGCTTCTCCTTGTGCCCCCAGCTGCCCCGTGCAGCCCCCTGTCACGAGCACCACCACCAGCCGAGCCCTCTCCACCGTCCAGTCCTCAGCCTGTCGGGTGGGAACCGAGAGCACAGCCAAAGGGTGACGGAAACAGGTCACCTTGAGGAGTGGCCTCAGAAAGGGTCCCAGCTGGGGCCATAGCACCCAGAGCTGTGGCAGGGCTTTATCAGCAGCACCACAGCCCGGAGGGACAAGGCGCTTGCTGGAGTGTTTGGGTCAGTGGCACAGAAAGGTGCACAGCTGCTCCTGGCCTCGGTTGCTCGATGGCACATACAGAGCTTTTTCCATTTCATTTCTGCAGGTGGAAGCCGTGATTTCCCTTGCAGGCTCTCAGCCCCCTGAGCAAGAGTTTGCTCCTGCTTTTCATTACTATACCAGACATACTTGATCTAATGGCTTCTACAGGTGGCGTGGGGTACAAGAGGGCCCGGCCATGGTCGTCAGCTGTCATCCAGAGCCAGAGTTAATCCAGGAAAACAGTAAAATCAGTAATGTATATTGCATTCCTCCGATCCATACGCTTTCCATTAGATGATCGTCTCTCCTCCTTAGCGCAGAAAGAAAACCCGGCCGATGGCAGTCAGCGCTTCTGCCTCTGAAAGGCAAGGATTGGTCGTGCCTGGAAATCTGATCTGGGCTCTCGCATTCCTGGACACTCTGTCTATGCAGGGAATAGTCTCCCACCTTTAAATCCGGCCAGCAGATGCTGGCCATGTGCACAGCCTCTGCCTGCAAGCCCAGGAGCTTCTGCGGCAGCAGCCGTGCCCGGCCCAGGGCCGCCAAGGGATGATGCAGCCTGCCATGCCCTTGGTCCCATGTGCTGGCCCGGGTCTCCCCATGTCCAGTTAACAGCCTTGTCCAGTGTCACCACAACGTCATGCAAGTACAACAGCCAGGTCAGGGTGGTAGTGAGGCACAGTTAGTTCTTTGGAGAGATCCCATTTTAACTTTTTTTATTAATAATCTGATGAAGGAACTCCTCTGGAGTCTCAGTGTCAGGAGGGTTACAGTATATTAAACCAATAAAAAGAAAGTGAAACATTCAGCTTGCTTAAATAAGCCCTGTCTTCAATCACCCCTACGCTTCAGTGGCTCAAAAAACAACAGTTCAGTAATAAACGTTACTCGACGCGAGCTCCATTGGTAATTATGTGCAGATGAAGGAGGGGAAGAGGAAAGCCCTACATTAATTTCTAGGTGTGACTGCACATGAGAAGAGGGCCTGGGCCCTTTGAGGTGTCGTGTGCCGGCTGGGGCTGCGCCGTGTGGGAAGGAGCTCTGTGCGTGGAGCTGCAAAGAGGAAGAGGGTTCCCTCGCCCTGCCTCCAGCTTCTGCTCCAGACCAAAAAAAAACATCCAGAAAACTCTGCTGTGGTGCTGTTGGGTCACTGCCTTGCAGGCCTAACACTAACTTTTTTTTTTCCCCTTACTTTTGCAGAGAACGTGATAAACGGGCAGGACTATGAGGTGATGATGCAGATTGACTGTGAAGTGATGGACACCAGGATCCTCCACATCAAAAGTTCATCAGTCCCTCCGTACCTGCGAGAGCAGCGCAGAAATCACACCGACACCTTCTACAGCTCGACTCCCTCCGTCCCGGAGACACCCCACGTCCTGAGGGCTATCGTCAAATCGCTGCAGTAGCCCCGGTGGTGTAGCCCCTGCACCCGGCATGCAGCAGGTCCTGCTGCCAGAGCGAGCCCCTTCG
>NW_010390545.1:2100-2397 GCF_000710305.1 Buceros rhinoceros silvestris | reverse complement strand
CTCTGCCGACTCAGCAGTGCGGGACTGGCTTTCCGATGGGAAACCAGCACGGAGGAGCAGGGGAAAAAACAACACTGGAGCGCGGGGGATTGTCAGGGGGAATTTGCTGAGCTGCCGTCTCCAAACATAAGGGCTGCCTGCAGCACCCACCCGCCACGGCCCCTTCCCTGCCTCTCCCCACCCCCAGGTGCAGAGCCCCTTCCTAGGGCTGGGGACACTGCGAGGACATTGTTAGTTGAAGGGGTGGTGAGGCCATGGGACAGGCAGGGTCAACCTGCAGCGGGCCCCAGTTTCCCC
>NW_010390545.1:1562-2020 GCF_000710305.1 Buceros rhinoceros silvestris | reverse complement strand
GTGTGAGGTGAATGGGTGGTGAGGCCGTGGGACAGGCAGGCTCAACCTGCAGCGTGCCTCAGTTTCCCCTTGCATCTGCAGGGACTCACCTGCATCTCATTCATGTTCATGACAGTGGGAGAGGGCCGGAATGTGCCCAGGCGGTACCGGATCCCGTCCTCCAGTGTCATGCCCCAAAACTGGCTGTAGTTGGCGGCTCTCCAGCTGCATGGGAGGAGGGGACATGGGTCAGGGGTGCCCCCAAAAGCACCAAAGGGTGAAGCATGCCCGGTCCTTACCCATAATTGCCCCTGTTGACGGCGTCGATCAGCTCCTCATCCATCAGGCAGGCGTGGTCCTCGCACTGCCACTGCCCGCCAGGGCTGCAGGTGCTGCAGAGGGGATGGCACCGGAGGGGACAGTCAGCTGGGGAGGGACAGTGTCCCTGCGGCAACAGGGGGGACCCCAGGTGTGTGCTG
>NW_010390545.1:0-1143 GCF_000710305.1 Buceros rhinoceros silvestris | reverse complement strand
CAGCCAGGGGGCGGGTGGGCAGCCTCTCTGCATGGCCCTGGGCCTGTTCTCCCCACCCCAGTCCCTGCAGGAGCCTGGAGGGCAGACAGAGCCTGGGACAGAAAATCAGCTGAAGAGCAGCCAGCCCTGCAGCCATTGGAGCGGGGCTTGGACGCCAGCCCAGGGAGGGGATTCGGGGCTGGCTGTCCCCACCCTGGGGTAAGCTGCTCTGACCAGGTTAGCCAGGCACCCACAGGGAGACCGGGGGCAGGGGGTGGCTGGGGGGAATGCACCATGCCTGGGTGTCCCTGGGGAGCCCTGGGCTGTGCTCCCCCCGCTCAGCCAGTAATGCTTGGCACGCTCCCTCCTGTCCGTACTCTTCCCTTTTAAGGAGCCATGCGAGGCCAGAGCCATGTCCTGCCAGCCCAGCCCTGTTCCTGCACCTGAACCCTGGCACTCGCCCCGGTACCCATCCCCCAGCACTCCCAGTACTGTGCAGCCAGTAATGCTTGGCACGCTCCCTCCTGTCCGTACTCTTCCCTTTTAAGGAGCCATGCGAGGCCAGAGCCATGTCCTGCCAGCCCAGCCCTGTTCCTGCACCTGAACCCTGGCACTCGCCCCGGTCCCCATCCCCGAGCACTCCCAGTACTGTGCTGGTGACCCCACATCTGGCTGGGAACCCCTTGGGGATTCTCCCACGGGAGCTCCTTGGGCTGCAGCCAGCTGGGTGCCCACCCACAGCAACCCACCCTGCTTCTGAGGGGGCAAATGCCCCCTCAGACCCCGCGGGGGCTGGGCAGGGACAAGGTCTGGGTGAAGCACCTCAGAAATTGCTGCTCTCCAGGAGCCAAGTGTGGGGAAAGAGGGGTTGGGGAGAAGAGCCTCAGCCCCCGAGGGCCAGCACTGGTGGGGAAGGGTCCCCAAGTGCACAACTTGGGGACCTTGACCTTCCCCTGGGGCTCAAGGACAGGCTCCGGCCCCACATGCCTCCATGCCACAGTCCCGGAGAAACATGGGGCAGCTCCGGGGAGGGCTCAGGCTGCCTTTTCACCTCCAGCTCCAGCGCACACGCCTGCACACACATGCACACACACGTGCTCATGCCCTCACACGTGCCCCAGACGGAGTCTTTGATTTCCCTTATCTGCCGCATCGCTGCGAACC
>NW_010390544.1:460-3354 GCF_000710305.1 Buceros rhinoceros silvestris | reverse complement strand
GGCGGCTTCCTGGAAACCACATCTGCAGCGGATTTGCAGCGATCATGTCAGAACTATGTCTCCAAACTCCTCCCCGCATTGTCTCAGGGGTCCCGGGTGATTAAAGCACTCTGGAAGTCGGTTCCAGCTGCAAAAATCCCTTTTTTCTTCTAATGCAAAGTGAGCAGCGCGGTGCAAAGAAGATTTGAAAAGGTGGGAAGATGATGTAGGACCAAGTTCTGCCTGGTGGCTTTTAGAGATGTTGAGGGCCTTGGGGTTTCCTTAATGTGTGTGGAGAAAATCAAAGCAAAGCGGCTGGAAGAAATGGTTGTGCTGGGAAATCCCACTAGTCTGGGCAGAGCTGCGGTGGCACAAGCCATGTCCCCTCATGTTTGCCTCAGTCCCCCTTTCTTGCAGGACACATGGCGGCCCAGACCCTCCTGTACAGGGGGGGATTGGGTGACTGCATCCCCCAGGGCTCCCCGTGGTGTTGTGAAGCTGATTTAAAACCTGAAATAAAAGATTTCCTCCTGGTCCAGCAGCGTTAAACCTCATCTGGATTTTCTCCCCCCCAAAGAGTCCTATTTCTAATTACTTGGCGTTAGCAAGGCTGGAGACGTGATTCCAACTAGCCGCTGTCGCGGCAAACCACCCCTCCAAAATGCTCTTTGGTTTGCCAAGCTGCTTTCACCCTTATTTCTGCTAATTTCTTGCAAAGATCCCTTTTGGGCTGTTTTCTGCCTGATCTCCTTGTGCTGAGGGCCAGGCTCCACTGAGGGCAATGAGCTGGAAACCCTCCAGGATGAGGTTAATTTCGGAGGTGATGCTACAGGCGACCCCATCGGCATGGACACGCGTCCATTGGCTGCTTAACGAAGTGTGTAATTAGCCGTCATGGCGCAGGGTGTCTGGGGAGAGCCAGGATCTGTGTCCTGGCCCTGCCAGTCCGTAACAGAGACATCAGCGCTGTCGGCCGTCCCCGCTAATCCCTCCGCAAGCGGGTTGCCTGGTTGAAGAGGGGATTTAAAATGGCCCTGGCAAGCATGAGGTCGAGCACAGGGAGGGAGCAAGACCCCAGGGATGAATAGAAGATCCTGGAGCTTCCATAATATCATGGCGAGCGGGAGGACGTGCAACCAGGGGGTGAAGATCTTCCAGCCCAGCCCTAAGACCAGGATTGCTCCCACCCAAAGGTGGGGAAGCAGATGGTGGGGTTGGATGACAGGGCTGTACCATTTCCAGCGGGATTTTCTTTTTTTTTGTCCCCACTCCTGGATGACCTTGGAGGATGCCCAGTCATTCCCATGAGGAGTTTTGGGCCATTGCATGGGAGAAGCCAGATGCCGAGGCACTGGTGGGGAAACTGAGGCAGGGCACTGGGAGCGACCCATGACCCTGACTTGGCTCCTGAAAAATAAGCAAGGAGCCGGAAATGCGTCATTTCCGTAAGCAGAGAACGAGCTCTTCCCCATGAGGACCAAAACAACCTTCCAATATTGGGTGCCCTTCCTCCCCTCACCCATACCTCCTCCTCCTCCTCCCACAAATCTGCTCCTGTGCCCAGCAGGTCTGGACACGCACGGATCCTGCTCACGCTGATGCTCATCTCCGGGTGCCACCCTCCTTCCTAGCTCAAAGCTTCCCTGTAGCCAGCAGGCCGGCTTGGGGTTGGTCCCTCCGAGCAGGAGAAGACCCTGCCTGGGGATTTTGCTCCATCTCATGCATAATTAGTGGTGGGTGGTGATTTTGGGGTGGGTGATTGGGTGATTTTTAAGGACACCTGAGGGAAACCTGTCATCTCCCAAACATCCAGGGTGGGCTCATTATCCAGGTGAGATGATACCCCAAAACTGTATTTCTCCCTGCATGGGGCTGTGGGATGATGCTATAACTCCACGTCACCCTAACTCTGTTTTTTCATCCATTGGCTCTTTTTAGGTCAATTTAAGAGGAAGTGCAAGCAGAGAAGTAATGAGCAACCAGGTAATGAGTAACGAGCAACCAGATAATGAGCAGCAAGGTATGGAGGCTCACCAATGCTCAACACCAGGAGTATGTCCCAACAGCTTACTAGCCACCAGCGAATCCACAATGAAGGGTGATTTTTTTATGGGTCCTCCAGTGGGACCATCTCCTTTGCTGGGTGCCAGGGCTGCCAAACTTTGCACTGATGTCATTAATGCACATGAGGCAGAGCCCAGCTGGCCAAGTCCTCCCTGGGCTGCATGGGGCCACCACCATGCTCCACCCCATGCTGCTGCCTGCCTCGGGCAGCCTGAGCACCCCATCTTTGGGGGGAAAAGCACCATGAGCAGGCAAGGTGGTGGCCAGTTCCTTTACCTCCTTGCCAGGGTGGGTATAAAACTCTGGGCATTAAGTGGCAGCAGCTTGATCCCCACAGAAACTTAGGGGCCACTTGAGCCGGGATGGAGGAGGTAAGGGTTGCTCAGCCCAGCAGCTTCTGCATCCCACCAAGGCCAGGCACCCCACCACAACAGGTCATCCCACTATGGTAGGGCACCCCATTACAGCTGGACCTCCCACCATGGCAGGGCCCCCCACCATGTCCAGGCACCGCATCATGGCCAGAGACCACTATGGTAGGGCAGAGACCACCATGGTAGAGCATCCGATTATGGGTGGGCACCCCACTACGTCCCGGCACCCCACTACATCCCGGCACCCCACTGTATCTGGGCAACCCACCATGGCCGGGCAACCCACCATGGCCAGACATCCAATCACAGCCAGGAACCCCATGGCCAAGCACCCCACTGTGTCTGGGCTCCCTACCTTGGCACGTCACCCCACCACAGCCAGGCACCTCTCAGCCAGTCCCCCCAGCATGGTAGGGCAACCCAACCTATCCAGGCACTCCACCATGGTAGGACACCCCACCGCAGCCAGGCATCCCC
>NW_010390544.1:0-275 GCF_000710305.1 Buceros rhinoceros silvestris | reverse complement strand
CTGGACCCCAGCACCGCTGCCACTGATACTCACTGTCCCCTTCCACCTTCTCGGGCGTCCTGCTCCAGATGATCTGCCGGGTCTCCAGCTTCACCTGGAAGGTCCTCCGCTCCGGCCTCTGTGACTTCTTCTGATAAAACAAGGTGAGGACGGTGCCCATCTCCAGGCAGCGGAGGATCCTGCCCATGTCCCCCGCCTCCATCCTGCCGTCCTCCAGAAAGCCATTGACGCTGTTGAGCCTGGCCACGGACATCTTCACTGCGCGGCCATCGCCC
>NW_010390543.1:20937-34802 GCF_000710305.1 Buceros rhinoceros silvestris | reverse complement strand
CTGAGCATCTGGAATATCTCTCTTTTAAACATATCTGATGTTTAAACATTACCTCTGATTTCTTTCTTTTCCTTTTGTCAATCCCCACAGCGCTGTGTTAGCGTTGGAGCACCCGAAAGCACAATTTGCCAGTCCAGGCTTCCCAAACCCCTCTGCCTGGGCTGGGCGAGACGGGTTGGTGGCGTCAGGATGGTGTGTCAGCTCCCGTCATAGCGTAGGCATGTGCTGGCAGGCAGGGCCAGCTCGTCTCCCTCCCCACGTGGGCTGTGGGGCCCGAGGAGTGGGGCGGCGTTGGGCTCCGGCAGAGGGCACGCAGTGGGACGCGGGGTTCGCTCTGCACGGCCCTGCTGGGGGATCGCTGCTGAGGGAAACCACTGCGCTCGCCGCCTCGCGTGGCATGAGTCAAAACCCACGTGCGCAGCTGGGGAGCGGGGAGAGCAGATGTCAAAAAAATCCCCCCAAGGTGATAGTGGTAGCACCAGGAAGCAGCCCAAAAGCCCCTGCAGACGCTCCAGTGTCACCCAGTCCGGCTTGGAAGTAAAGGAGGGTGAAGGCGGGACTTTGGGTGGGTAAGTCCTGCCCTAATTATCTCTGCAGCCCAGCGAGTGCTGTGTCAGCACATGGTCAGCGTGTTGTGCCACAAGCCTTTGCTGGAGTGTCTTAGAAGGCAGCAGATATTAAAAGCCTCCAGTACAGCATGAACAAATATCTGCAATATTTATTAACCGCGGGGAGCTCAGGTAACGCTTTGAAGTTCTTGACTTACTGCGGAGCGAAGTTGTGTTGCTGTGGGGGTTGCGGTACGGGGAGAAGCAGCCGCGAGAGAAGTTTCCTCTTCAGGGAGGCTTTCACGTGTCAGCCCTTCCTTCAGCGAGAGGCTTCGGTCCTCGGGGCTGCGCCTGCCTCTGAAGTACACGGACCGTGCCAAAACTCCACTCTGCTTTGGAGGGCTCAGTCGCACGAGGATTTTCCTTGCTCTTCCTTAAAGAGAGGCTCGTGCTGAGGATCGGGGAGCGTCTTGGTGTCTGCGGAGCTGCGGGTGTCTGAGTCGTGAAGGAGCTACAAAGTAATTCCAGCCTGTGAGTTGACTAAAGCCGGACAGGTTTTAAAACCAGTTTTAAGTTCTGGTTTTAGCCCTTTGTAAGTCACAGCTGAAGTTTTTACATCTAGCTCAAAAGGGGCTTTGCTTTAGTTTGAACTTTGTTTTTCCAAGTGCCCGGTTGTGACTGGGGTGAAATACTGTGAGTTTTTTTCTTTCTTAGATGGGAATTCTTCCCCCGAAGTAGTTAAAGAACTGAGGCAGGTGTGGGGTGATAAGTTATCTCGAGCAGCCAGAGAAAGGCTGGAAAATCGAGGGACTGCTGGGTGAGAACTAAGTCTCCTGTTAATTTTTATTTTTGTTTTCAAACAGCATTTCAACTTTTCTTGTCTGTTGAGGAATAAGCTTTAAAGCTAAAATGAGAATGGAAATTGCTTCCCAGAACCCAAATACTGAATGTCCCGATGAATGCGTCACCAGCGTTAGAACGGTGAGACGCCTTCTAGCCCGCGTGAGGACGGGCCGTGGGCTCGGGGAGCAGTCGTGACATCTTGGGTGCCCCCTTCGCTTTCTGCCCGTCCTGGCAAATGCACCAGTTGTGTTCCTCGTGTTCTTTCCTGGATTATGGGAGAAAGGCACCAGTGGTGGGATTTCCTCTCAGGAATACATGACGTTTGTCACAGCTCTTGTGCCTCCAGTGCTCTTTGCCTGTCACTGTTGTTTGAGCCCCGGAGAGGGTGGGATGCTGGAGGAACGTAAATGATGCCTTTTGCAGGGGCCGGACCATCTTGTTCTCGCTTTTGCATCCTCAGGTTTAACTGATGGTCCTGTGTGAAGCAGCGGTGGTCCCTGCTGTCCCCTAGGACTGTCTGTGAGGCTCTCAAGAGGGTGAAGCCACCACATTTAGGAGGCTTGAGGACTTTTCAGGTGCCTCCTCTGCTGTGCCAAAGGCAAAACTGCACAAAGTTGCATTTTTTTGAATAAAATTAAGGGAGGGAGGGTGTGTGTCCTGCATCCCTGGACGTTGCTGTGTGAGCCGCTTTCCGAGTGTGCCCTGACATCCTCCTGTCCAAGTGAGTGACTTGTCCCCCGATACCACTCAGGAGGGACACGGCCCGTGCTGGAGCTGCTCCCTCATGGCAGGTCCAGGTCCTCCCCCACAGCAGTGTGGGGCAGCTGCGCTGAGCAAACAGCTCATGGCTTGTACACGGACAATGTCTGGCTGCTCTTGTGCGTCGGTGTGATCTGCCCAGCGCTGGTTGTGACCCCCTCCAGTGAAGCCCCCAGACAACCAGTTCAGCCCTTTGGTGGCACCGAGCGCTTATGTTGGCTGCCAACATCTGGTGAAACCGTACCCTGACTTCAGCAGGTTTTGTCCCAGCAGGTGCAAAAATACCACAGGGTGGAGGATGACTGTTCATTCTTTTTTCAGCCTTGCTAATATAAGACTTTCTTTTCTCATATTCGTGTCCTTTTTTCCACTAAAGAAATGAGCGTGTTGGTTCATGAGGTGCTTTGACACAGTAAATACCTCTCAGAGTGCACAGGGAGAGGCCAGCTTGGACCAGATGGGCTGCAGCACCTCTCAAACCTCACTTCCCTGATGCTCTCAGATGAGCACGAGGTTATCTATGCTTTTAATACCTGATTTTAATAATTAAATTTACTCTAAAAAGAGAAAGAAGGAGCAAAAAAAAATCACGAGGACTAGGGTTACATTTAAAGTTGAAGAAACGTTTCTCTTCTCTCCTCTTAGCTGCCCTCCTAACCCTGGATAATTAATTGAAATGGACTGTTTTAAATCACAGTGTTAATTATTTCCAAGTGGTTGGATATTATTGTGAAATTAATTATTGGAAGTTTGCTTTGGGTACTCGCAAATGAGGCCCGTGCCCCAAACTGCTGGTTAATTCTGCAGAGCAGCAGAACTCGGCCTTTCTGAAACATTTTGTTCTCGAGACACCGCCGTCTCTTCCATGAAGCATTAAATGAAAAGCTTCAAATAACTTTCCAGTGGCGACAATTTTCCTGTAATCGCAGAGGTGGTGCCTTTGCTAAGTGCCGGCCCTGTAAACACGGGCGAGCTGCTGAGCTAACAAAGCGCGCTGTGACGGTCAAATAAAAATGCCGGGTTTTTCCCCCTCCGAAGAGGGCTCTGACAGCTTCCCCCATCCCCGTCTCCCGTGAACGCAGCTCCAGGGAACAGGGGTGACTTTGGCAGCGGGTCTGGAAAATGTTTGCTGCCCTTTGGCCTGCAGGCTCGTCCCTGCTGAGTTCCTCACTGCTGTAAATTCAAGAGTTTCCCTTTTTTGCTCCTTAGCAGCCGCTTGTTCTGTCTGGAAGGAAGGTCCTTGTCCGCCCTGTCCCAGTCGTGTGGAGGAGCGCGACTCCTCTCCCAAACCCAGCAGGTTTACCACCCGCGCCCCTTGAGGGGATTTAAGGCACATGCAGTGTGTGTTTCTGCGAGGCTGCTTGGACACAAAAGGCATCTTTTTCTGCAGAATGACTCACTGTAAATAAGTTTTACCGTTGAACAGGTGACCTCGTACTGGCGTTATTCCTTTGTTTGCTGCCTTTGCTCGCGGCACGAGCTGGAGGGGCCGGTGTGCAGCCCGCAGGCGTTGCCGTGCGGCAGCTCTGTAACCAGCCAGCTCGCCTCACGAGTGGGGCCTCGTTTCCCAGAACTGGCGTCGCTGTAACCAGGAAAGAACCCACCAACCTTGTCTATTTTTTGAAGCCTCTTGTTTTACGCTTGCGGGTGGAAGTGGCTGCTTTAGGTTCATTTTGGTGCATTCTCAAGTAGTTCCAGGTTAAATTGTTCGCTGAGGCCTTGTGTAAATTACTAATAAGCAATATTATATTACTAAGTGTGTAGTGTTGCTGTTAACTTCACCTTTTCGTGTCGCAGCAGGACTCTTTCGTACGGCTGAGTTGAGTAATTTATTCAAATCATTTGTTGCTAAAGGCTGTCCTGGTAGCAGCTTCGTTCGCAATCCTGCGAGGAGTTGTCATCTCAAGTCTCATTGTCTCATGATCCTTAAAGGAGAGCAGAGACTCCTTACATCCAGCCAAAAAGAATTATTCTGCTACGTGGGGCCTCTCGCTCATTTTCCTTCATCGGAAATACTGCGAAGGCCCTGTGTGTCTGAACAGCAAAACCCGTGTAGTTCACCTGGCAGTAAATCTGTAGTGTGTCTCTGTGTGTGTGTGTATATATACACACACATAAATAAAATCCCCTTCGCCTCGTGTTTCCGCTACATTATCTGCAAATGCACCACGGCCAGAGATGATGCTCCTGATGAGTATCGTGGAGCCCCACACAAGGGTCCTTCACAGAAAAGGCAGCCTTTGATCAGCAGTGCTTGGGGAGTCCATCAGGCCTCCTCCACACCTACAAAAGGCTCTTTCAGGAGCCGCCTCGAAGCCCGCTGGTGTTCTCCAGCGGATGATGTTAATGGGTTTTTACATCTGATCTTTCCATTGAAAGAAAAGGTGTGAATTAGTTATAAACGGTAGATGGTCAGCAGAGAAAGAGACACCTGGTCTGTGCTGTCTTCTACTTCCTACCCTGATGTAGTTAAAATAATTTGCTTTTCTGCCTGGACAAGGTGTCTGTTGTGTCATTGGCTTGGGGCTGGTTTTTTGGTGTGGTAGTGTGGGTTGTTTTTCACTTGGCTGGTCTTTCGATCTGGACTCTGTGTTCTCACCTCCTCATAGGCCACCTAATCCTTATCTCCGCACAAATGACCAGGCTGATGCCTTCACAGCCTTGTGGCAGATCTTAGGTCCCCACCTGGAGTTAGGGCACTAGCTGATCCTCTGGACGTCACTGCCCTGCTTGTCTCTACTGCTGGGGAGTCGATGCTCCACAAAGTGGTGAGAAACGAGGCAGTGGGTATGGAGGGCTCTGTTCTGGATCAGCTGTCGGGCTAAAATTGATACCCAACTGTTTCAATAACATGTTTATATCCAATAGTCTTGATGCTGCTGCTGTTGGCATCTATGTTTGTGCCAGTTTTTTCCATGGCACCTGCCCCCTTGTCGTGGTTTCTTCTATCTCTGTTGTGGTGGTTCTCTATCTGACCAGAGTACGGCACGTGCCGGCAGGCTCCGGTTTGGCACCTTGTCCCTCCCTTTCTGCCCCAGGGTGAGAGCTGGGCTGGGCGTTGTGATGGGGAGGAGCAGACACTGGTTTGGAAATGCTCCTTGCAGCTTGGTTGTAAAATACTTTACAGCAAGGGAGGAGAAGCTCGTTACAGAAATACATCACCCTGTTCCTCTCCCCCCCATTTCTGGTCCTGGGCACAGCTCAGACTGTCCTTTGGAAGGTGGTGACATACCACACTGGCCCAGGGTCCCTGCTCAATCAGGAGCTAACTGGTTTGGTAAGAACCTTTGCAGACCTGAGGGGGTAAAAGGTATTTTATGAAACCGCTTTTATTTTAACCCAGCCTTTTACTCTGCTTCCTTGGCTGCTTGTTCTGCCAACAGCCAGGGAGGTCCTTTTCTGATACCAAAAGGATCATCTCAAAAAAAACCCCCTCAAAACAAAACCCAGCAATATCCAAGACAAAACTCAGTCTCATGAGCATGGCAGAAACAGCTCCTGCGAACACTGGTCATCTCTGGCTGTTACCAGAAATCCCCTTGTCCCTCTTAGACCTGAGAGATGGGTTTTTTGGGATTTCCCCATGAGTTGGTAAGGGAGCTGGGAGGGTTTGGGATGCCGTGGCAGAAAGTAGTGAACGTTGATGTTTGTGACAACTGCTGCCACGTTCTCTTCAAGGTGAATGTTACCAGATGAGCTGTAACGGACTCTCCAGCTGTACGTTGTCCCTTGGATGGGTTGCTTTGGCATTTGCATATCGTTCCATAGGGTGGACCATCGCTTTCCTGTGGGGCTCTGGGTGGAAGAGCTGTGCACCGTGGTCAGAGCTGTAGTCCTGGAAATGAGGCCACCGAAGGGACTTGTCTGAAGAAAGACATGTTCTGGGTGTTTCGTGTTCCTGCCTTGGTGGTTGTTCCGTGGGGTTGAGTGGTGTCGCTTTTTCTTATGCAGTGTGTCAGTCCGAGTAAAGGTATCCCTGCAGCGGCTCTGAGAAATGCTGGGCTCTGAGGAGCACTGGAGGCTTTCCGTGGGCTGTGGACATTGGCATCGGGAAGCAAGACCTAATCCACAGGTTCCGTATGGGAATCCTCTTTCCTCCCTTGGTCACTTCATTGAATTAAGCGCATACTCAGCTCCTCTTGGTCCTAAGACAGTGATTATTCTTTGGTGCCCTGAAGAATATTTCATTTTATAGAGTTTTCCATGAGTAATGAAAGCACTTTGTGAATAGATCTTTAGTCCTTAAGACCCAGGAGCAGTTTGTAAAATCTCATCCAGCCACTGGCCAGAGAACGTTACTGGTGGCTTTTGGTATCACGCATTTGTTCTGTGGTGGCATCACTTCTGTAGCGACTTTCAGTATTGACCTTGACGAGAGCAGACCTTACAAAGACCTTTTTTAGGTTTTACTCCAAAGAGTATTTTCCCCGAATCTCTGGCAGTAAATCCTTTTTCTCTCTCTTCCAGAGCGCGGCTATGATCCCTACAACCCCGAGCTCCCGAGGCCATCTCTGGAGACAGAGGATGGGGTGCTGGGTGACATTACCGACGTGACACCCGGTATTCTGGAGCTGGAGCTGGTCAACAAGGCCATTGAGGCAGTCAAGAACGAAGTTGAGAGAGAGCAGAAGAAGTATGAGGAGCTGCTAGAGACGACAAAGGAGTTCAGTGCTTCAGAGGCCTCCTCACTCATTTCGAATACACCCGCCTCCGCTGCTGGGGCACAAAATGACTCCTTTACCTCCTTAGAGTATAATCCAGGTAGCTACAACTTTAATAACAACTCAGACTACAACCCCACTCCTCTCGGCGCCGCTAGCCGGTCCAGTAAATACACTCTGGATACTTCGCGAGCTAAAGGCAGCGCACTGGAGTACGTCCCCAAGGCTGTCATACAGAATAGAAAGTACAGTAGCACCGTCACTAACACTAAATACGTGATCGACGACTCTAAGCCTTCTACAGACTTGGAATATGACCCCCTTTCAAATTACTCAGCCAGGCTTTTAGGCAAAGCCGCAACAAAGGGCTATAAAAGGGGCAGGGTGCCCAGTTACGAGGATCCTTACTCTCCGTCACGAAAGAAGCTCTGTGAAGTGCCCGACGACTATGAGGTGTGCGCCAGGTTCTCCTCCTCGGAGGACGAGGCTGACGTGGATTATAAACCCACTTCTGTCAGCTCACAATCAAAAGCTGGTTCTGAAAGCGAATCAAGCGATGGGTTACCCGCCAAAGAGCAGAGCTCTAAACTGGACGACTTTGCTTCCCCGGAGAGCAAAGAAGGGGCAGTGCAATACAGTGTTGAAGACCTCCCAAGTTCCCAGAAAAATCTTGCCAAAAACTTACCGGACAAGAATGCAAAAGCAGCAAAATCGTGTTCTGGTAAAAACGACCAGGAAATGGAAAACAAAAGCAAAGACTCAAAAGACAAAACAAAAAGGAAGAAGTCAGATGTTGGTAAAACACCTGGCCTGGGTGAGGGTGGGAAGAAGGAGAAAAGTAAAAACACAGAAAGGGACAAAGTGCTGAAGAAAGAAGAAAAATTAAAACCCAAGAATGAAGAGAAAAACTGCAAAGATAAAGGCAGCAAAGTGAAAACCGATGGGAATGGAAAGAAACCTGAAAAACAAAAGTCAGAAAAAGCAGATGGGCTTAAAAAAGACAAATCCAAGTCCAGCAACAGCAGTTCAGGGAAAAGCAAGAGTGAGGGTGTCAAAGGCTCCAGCACAGAGAAGGTGGGGAGCAGCAGGAAAGAGTCCAAGCTGAAAAGAGCCGACATGAAGAATGGGAAGGAAACCTCTGGTCATAAAAACAAAGAGAGAGGGACCAAGTCTCCAGCACTGGAGCGAAAGAAAGAAAAGGTCAGTTCTACAGAAAAAAGAGACGCAAAGAAGGGGCGGAAGCAGCAGAGCTTGAGCCACGCTGATCTGTTTGGTGACGAGAGTGGAGACGACGATGATAAAGGCCGGCCTTTGTCATCCACGTTACTTGACGTGAGCTCAGACTCGGATGTCGATGACTCGGGTTCAGACTCTGAAAGTGAAGATGAAGGGCCAAAGAAAGTGAAACGCTCTAAATTGTCAAAGTCATCGTCCTCTTCCTCGACCTCTGATGACATTGATTATTCCATCCTGGAGAAAGATCTGGACTTCGAGTCAGATCCCATGGAAGAGTGTCTCAGGATTTTTAATGAATCCACAGATGTGAAAACTGAAGACAAGGGCAGGCTGGGAAAACAGGTAATGCTGGTTTGGGCTGGCTGGTTCCCCCCTCAGCGTGAGAGGGTTCCACTTTAGCTGAGTGGTGGTGCTTGTTCCTCAGGAAGAGGGCTACAGAAGGAGGCTCCATGTCTTGGTGGAACCTCATCTCTGTCAGGACTGAGTGCTTTGAAGAGTTTGCACCTGAATTACCTGCTGGATCAAAAGCTGTTGCGAGGTGTAAGGATTGAGTTACCTCTTGTGTGAGAGCCCTTGAGCTCTCAGGGTTATCAGTCACCACTGTCTCCATCGGCCGGCGGTGGCGTGGATGGCTGGAGAAAAGCCCTCAGGGAGCATCATGGGTGGTTCAGACTGATCTGAGCGATGCCTTGTTGCAGCAGAGCTGGAGGAACATAGTGGCAGGTAGAACCAGGACAATGTGATGGTGCAAGTGAGTCGATGTAGTTGGCACCAGACACTTTGGAGACTCCCCGAGTTACGCTTTCCTATTTTAAACGCATGCTGCAGGTATTTTGAGAGGATCTCTGGGTACCTTGTAGCTGGCTCAAATGAGAAATGGAGGGTAAGACTTCCTCAAGAGGTACAAAGGGTTTCAGAATCAGGAGGTAGGAAGGCAGCATTTGTGTGAAAAGGCTCAGCCAGCGGCTCAGGTGGTCCCCAAAGGCTGCGAGACCCTTGTTTTTGTAGGTGAAAACAGAACCGAGCAAGCGTGAAAGGCCAGAAAGCAGCTGCAGGCAACGATTCCCCAACAGCGTTCGGGGCAGGGGAGTAGGAGCAGGCAAAACCGCGTCCTCTGACATCTGAGTTTGGCCGGGCAGCGGGAGTGAAGCCTGGTCCTGGGAGCGGCCACCTGCGCGGGGCAGGATCGTGGGTTTTCTGCTGGGTGATTTTGCTGGTGTACAGGGCAGGTGCTCAGGGAATTGGGGTGGAAAGAGCTTTAAGAAACAAAAAGGTGGCAAATTTGGGAACCCCCCGAGACTGGTACCTGGCACATGTGAGGTGTGGGAGTCACGGTATTAACTGGGAGGTTTAATGGGGCACGGTGACGAGATTGGGTGCCTTCTGTGTACTGGGGGTGAGGGGACACCAGAGGACCAGTGTCTGTGCAGGGAGTTACCGAGTGGCTTCGGCTGCAGGTAGCCTGCATCCCAGTGGAGCTACTGGGAGGCCATCAGGACTTCCAGTGTGCTCCAGTTTAGCCTCCTCACGTAGTGAGACTCCCTTTGGGTTTGTGGATCTGAAGGAGGGGCAGGGCGGGCGCGGCAGGAACCACCTGGCTCCGCAGTGGAAGGCGGTTTCTCCTGCGGCTGTTGACTTTTATTCAGACATTGGTGCTGGTTTTCAGGCTTTTGTTAGTGGGGTGGGTGATGCAGCCGTGAACAAAAATTCTTCCATTCATCCCCATGTGTATGTGGAGGACAAAGTGAGCGGGATCTGTGCGGGGAGGAGAGCTGGTCTGGTGAAAAGAATAGTTGGGCCACACACGCTTTTTGCTGAACTCTCTGTTGCAGTTACGTCCCCGGTCTGTCCGCACAGATCTCTGCGTAGCGGACAAGACCTTTTTAACACCTGTATGAAATGTCTTGGTAGAAGAAACTACCTCACGCTGTTCAGTGAAAGGGTTTTCTTCTGAACTGTAAAGCGTTTCTTGATTTTGCTTGTTTAAAATTGAACTATTCTTTCTTCCGTGGAATTCCCAGCTTGGAAAGAGAGCACTTTTGGTTTTGGTTTCGTTTCTCCAAATTGCCCAGTTTAAGGGAAAACCATTTGAGGGGGACACAGTCTATAGAGGAAAACACTAATCCGAGGAGAGCTTTCCAACTACGGGGCAATTCAGACCAGGCTGAACTCAGAAAGTGCTGAACCAGGGGCTGCCAACCCACTGCAAACAGTTAATTCCGACATGGATCGGCAATGTTGAGCTGTCAGCAGCCACGTGTGGTTCCTGTGCACGGGCTTTACCTTCTGTCCCTGCCTGAAATTGAGTTTGGAAAGGGAGGAACGAGCGTTGGGAACAGCGGAGGGGCCCCGCTTTGAGAGGTTGGTGTTTGTAAGTAGGTTTCAATCCCAGCTGCATAACTGGCGGGTGGGATCGGACACGGGGAGTTTCTGTGCATCTGGAATAGTTTTGCAGATGGAGCCCGTGTGGTTTGGTCTCGGTGACATGCTGGTCCAGAGAAAAGGTGTGTGTGGGCAGTGGGTGCTACTCCGCTTTGTATGAGAGCCAGTGAGGGATGTAACCGAGTTAACGGGCCTGACGAGTTCCTGGAGCGTGCGGAGCTTCAGCATGCGGCACTGCTCCGCGACACCGAACACGAGCTCAGCCGGAGTTGGAGTCTGAGCTCACCCCCAAACTCAGCCCGCAGCTCTGCCGCTGTTCCTGGGAGATCGTCGGGCTCATCTCTGCTCAGAGCTTTGCCTGAGGGAAAACCGAAGCAAGGCTGACTGGAGGGCAGCGAGAGGTTTGGAAAAGGAACTTGTGAAGAGTGTTTTGTATAAAGAACTGAGAGAAATTCAGAGAGGATTTTGAAGTGGTTTCCCCTCCGGGAGCAGGTCTGAGGTGTTTGCTCACAAGTAGCTTGACCCGGAGAGGAGCTGTTACGTCCCTGTGGGCTTCTGGCCGTGCAAGTGTGTGACCTGGGGATGTGTCCCCACAGCCCTCCCACAGATATGGCTGTGGATAGAACTGCTGCATAAACCATCTCCCTAAGCGTGGAGCGGGGGCACCGTGGTTTGGCGTCGAGCGGGTTCTCAGGACCTTTTGTTACACAAGAGCAGAAGTGAATCAGCTCCCAGCTTCTTACAAAAAAACAGTCCCAAACCTCGTGACATGCAGAGGTGGCGAAGGGTGCGGTGTGAGCGCAGGGCTGGCTGGAGAAGGGGGTCAGGGCTCTCGTGGCAGTGGGGGCTGCCCTGAATCCTGCCAGTGCTGCCCAGTTCCCAGCTCCCGGAGCGACTGCTCGGCTGGCAACTGTGATGCTGTAGTTCATGGGCTTCACCCTTGGCTCTTGGGCTCAAAACAAGGTTTGTTTTCATAGTTCAGCAGCTGCCCACGTGTTCTCACCACCAGCTCTGTTGACACAAAAGGAGACTTTTCAGGTCTCCTCTTTGAGAGGTTCAGTTTTGGAAGCTTGTTCTTTTGTTTTCCAGCCATCCAGAGAGGAAGGACCTGAAGAAAAGACAGAAGATAATTTAACTACATTGTTTCCTGGCCAAAAAAGGAGGATTTCTCATCTTGTCAAACAAGGAAATGTAAGTGCAACTTTTAGAAGCAGAAGTGAGGGTTTTCATCCGGTTACGACACTGGTGCAGTCCCCGGCTCAGGCAGGAGCATACGAGGTGCTTGTGCTGGGATCCATCGGTGTCAGCTTCTTTCCTCCCCTTTCCGATTTCTGAAGAATGTGGTTGAGCTTCTGCGACAAACAGCAGCAAAACTCTAACAAACGTTTGTAAACCCGAGGGTGAGTGGTGGGAGAGGAAAGGGATTCTGCACCTTGTAACTCACCGGGATAGATCGAGACGTTCATTTTTCTACAGCGTAGCTTCATTCTGTCACTTAGATAAAAATCAGCAGATGCAAGGTCAGTCTTTGAGGACTTCACGACGCTTTTCTTTGTCTTGTGGACCCAAAAGACAGCTGCAGGGGTGTTGTCAGGAGTTTGAAGCCATTACCTCATACTGGTCCTGAATCAGCCAAGGTATCAGCAGGATCTCATTTGATCCTCATCTTTCACAAGAGTGAAAATACTGTAAATACAGAAGAGAAGAATAAAAAGCAGGGAAAACATTCTGGGTTTTTTCCTTTCTTTCTTGCTGGGATTTTAATTCATGTTTTCTCTGAGGGTTTAATGTGTTTCCCTCCAGGTGCTGAGCACAGATTAGTCAGTTTGATGTTCCAGCAGGATAAGAGTGGAGACTTACGCTCTGATTTGAGCTGGGTAGTCCAAATTAATTGTCCTTCCTTCCTTCTCTGCCTAGAAAAGGGTTCTTTGCTTTTAATAATTTGAAGCTCTGAGGTCAATACAGTGTGTTTTATTTAACTACATATCTTCAGCCAGTCCGTGTGCTTTGATAAGGGCCCTTTCTTCCAAAGTGAAGAGATAAGAGACTGAAGCAAATGGCTTGGAAATTCATTAACTCAAATATTTATTGTAAATAGGTGCCTTTTAGACACGTACAGATCTTGAAATACATTTTCTTAATGTGACAGCTGATCCCCAAACGCTTTCCAAAGCTGCGAGCCCCAGCAGAGCCATCGCATGGGCAAACAGAGCCGATCTGGTGTGCTCAGCAGTGGCTGCCGTGAGCACGCACCGGGACGTGCATTCCCTGGGCGTCTCGGCTCAGGAGGTGCCATAAGACCTGAAGTGCTGCTTTTACACGCAGGGTTGAGGCTTGTGCTTTGCCGTGTCCCTCTCAGTCGATTATCTGCTCAGTCTTGCTTGTGATGTATAGCTCAAGGACTGAGTGGGCAGAAGGGGAGGGAGCTAAGTTCTGGTTTAGTTGCCGGGGGAAATGGTGGGCCAAAGGAATTGAAGGTGAGGCAGAAACGAGTGTCCTGTCCTGCTTGGAAGCCTGTAATTACACCTTAATGGCTGACTGCACTCCCTTTGGTATCCAGAAGCTGGTGTCAGCATCAGAGACCAGGAATGCAGGAGGTGCCAGCTTGCTGCCAATTTGCAGTGTCGGAAACGCCGTGTTACACGTGGGCTGTGTGAGCGCACCCGTCTCTGAAGAGATGGCAGGAGGGAAGGGCTGTTTCTCAGATTTCAAAGGTTATTAAGCAGTGCGGAGAAGTTTGCACCGCTGCTGCTTCTCCTGTACTTCTGCTGCTAAAAAACTTCTGTCTTTGCTGACATCATTTCTGGCACCTTTCCCGCAACCTGAATTTGGACATCAAAGGAACTGCAGCGTAACTTGTTTGTGCTGGTTTGGCCTGAAGCAGGGAAGTGCCTCCACAAGGGGCAGGGGCAGAGCCCGCTTAACATTCAGAGCTCCGTTTGTGTGCTGCTCTGATCCCGTAAGTACAGATACGTGAGGCTTTAAAGTACTTACAGGAGCTAGAGACCTGGAACAAGGCTGGGGGAGGTGGGGACCTGCTGTGATGCCAGGGGAGATGGCAGCGGTTCTTCCTCAGCATGGCAGAGAGCTGGTACACTCAGCACCGCACCGCAAGGGGGTCAGGGTTGGTCACTTTTTTGTGGCAGTAGAAATGACAGCAGCACACAGGAGGCAGCGCGGGAGTAGATTTGTTTTTTAGTGCAAGACTGTAGAGCTGAGAGTACCGAGAAAGTCCAGAAGCAGGTTAAGGTCTGCGATGGGGGACATCAGGCCATTAAACGGGCAGTTCAGATACCACCTACCAATCGAGGAACATGCCAGAGGGCATCATTAACGTCCTGTTTTTTGTCAGTGACTAAATATTTTGTTCTGGAAGACGGTTGGGATCTTCTCTCAAAAACTCGTGTTTGTTAACAGAGGCGGGGTGAGGGAAAGA
>NW_010390543.1:14015-20849 GCF_000710305.1 Buceros rhinoceros silvestris | reverse complement strand
AGACCTTTCTTCAGTGAGTGGAAGCCGGGGGGTGGGGGTTGAGCAAGCGAGCGTGTGCTGGCTCTCAAACCTTTTTGTCCATGCAGGCAGAGGTCCCGAGCAAGCCCGTAATCCGGCCGTACCGTCCACCCACTGCTCAGGAGGTCTGTTACCAGAGGATCCAGCTGGCCCAGCAGCAGGCGGCACAGCTGGCTGTGGCCGTTCAAAAGGCCTCTCTTTCTTTGCCAGGAGAGAAGAAGAGGATTGCTCACGTGCCAAACGTAGCCCTTTCCGCAGCAGCCAAACAAAGTAAGCCAGCGGCGTTACGTGTCACCGCTGTCTTGTCCTTCCCCCTGTTCAAAGACACCATCTCCTGTAGATGTTTCTCCTCAGCAGAGAACTATCAGGAGAATGTGAGACTCTCGGGAGATGTGTGGCATTGGCCAGGACTTGAATCTTTCCTGACAGTGACCAGCGGAAGGACTTTCCCCCAAGAAATCCTGTCCTGTTCTGAAAGGCAACAGACAGTTCCCTCACTGTCCCACGCAGCTCCCTCCCTTCAGCCTGTTCTTCTTCCGTCTCTTCCTTGGAGCGTGTTTGCTCCTCCGTCCCTCTTCCATTTAAACCTTCCGAGGTGGCACGAACAGGAGGGAAGTACTAATTAATGCTCATTGGTATCCCTGTGTAATTGGGAGGACTCAGAGCTGACGTGATGGGCAGTCAGTGCATCGTAGTTGACAAGGTCACCTCTTTGAACCCTGCTGACTCAGTCACCCCAAAACAAACAGAAATGAGGCACGTTTCCTGACAGAAGGCTCCTTCATCCTTGCCTGAAAGGTGGTAAAATTGCCCAATTTGTATCTCTTTGGAGGCTTCTATTTGGAAAAATCACAGCTCGCAGCATGGGCCTTGTACAGGAAGGTCATCCTGCAATGTGAAGCCCAGCGATGGGATTTCTACCTAAAGAAGGTTTCTGTTTCTTGCAGGCCTCGTGAAGAGTAAGGCAACTGTCGCTGGCAGGAGTGTCACCCCTTCCAATGACTCTGAAGCACCCACCGTTTCTCTGAAGGCCTCCACTGTAGCTGGAATGGCTTCAAAGACCACCAGCACCATCGTGCCGAAAAGGATAGCCCATGTTCCCTCCTTGCAGGTACGAGGAATTTGGAGTCTTCCCGGTTGTGGAGGTGGTGGGTTTCACCCTGCCGCTCCGCTTCACACGCGCTGAACTGGGCTGTCTGGATGGTGTGGATTAAATGGGTTTGTTTCTTCCTGTGGTTTTCCTCGATAGCATTGTATAAAAAATCAAACGCTTGAGGGGCAGGAGCTTAAAAAGACGGGAATACTTAAGTGCTCTGATCTCTTTGAATATTGATCGTGCGTTTTTGGTTGGAGCTTCCCATTGTGCCAACTGGCCTGTGTGGAGCTGCCTGGGTCAGGACTGGGAGCCTCTCGCCTTCCAAGGCGAGGCTTTCTGGGCCACGTCGAGAAAGGTGCTTATGGATAATGTCCCACAGTGACCTATAGAGTTAAAATATGATCATTTAAATGTCATGCTGCTGTTAATATTTGGGGAATATTGTCCCTTTCCCTGGGATACCTGCCCAGCCTTTGGGTGCTTTTGCTATCAGTTCCTTAGCGACGAAGTCCCTCCCTTCCCCGTGAGCGCTGGGCAACATGTTACTCGCTAAGATATTTCAGAGTTCCTCCTGTAGTGGATGGTGTAAGAAGCTGTTTGCTGGAGTGGGAGGAATGTGGGTAGTGCCAGGACCTGATTACTCTGATGATCCCTGTAGGAGCGAGAAGTCATTTTTGTCCTTCCCCACCCAAAAAGCTGCCATAGGAACATATAACTTGCAGCTGATTAAAAGAAGCAGCTGAAGGGATAAAATAGTTACTGGTGTTACAGAGGTGCTTAAGGGCGTCACGTTAGAGGTTGAGAAAACACATATATGCAGTGAAAAGGGCATCGCAGTGGAAGTCTCCTGAGGAAGATGAGAACTCTGCCCATGGAGACAGGACCGGTTGCTCCCCTTCGAACGTGCTCGATTCTCCCACAGAGCTGGTTTTCTCACAGACTGCAGCAGATGGTTTGGTTTATGGACGTCTCCGGGGTGGGACAAGAACGACTGACAAAACAGTTGGGTGCATTAGAGGGGAATGTAGAGTTTCTTCTCTGAACAACAGGCAAATTGTGTGATTTGGGGGATAAACTGGTGTTAAATGGAAAAATACAGTGGTAGGTCATAATATATGGTCCATTATATGGTTTTATGCCTGAAGAACATGTCATTCAGGTTAAGAGGGAAATCCTGGTCAGAGCATCATGGTGGGTGTTAAAAAGGGAAGAAGCAGCCCAATGCAGTACAGTTACAGAAATCCCCGTGACAGTGGGAGGCAGGAGAGGGCGGGAGCGAGCCTCCTGTTCCCTCGTCACAGCTAGAGCACCAGGAATAAACCACAGGGACGTCACTGGTGTGGTGGTTCAGATCTCCAGTTCACCATGTGGGGCTTGATACCATCCTGATCTCGAGACTCTTGGTGTAAATGTCACCATTTTTGTGGTCTGGAAGGCTCGTACCTGTAAATGTGGTGGCGTGACTAATGCCACTGGGAGCCCCGGGCTGCTGGGCGAGTTGTGTAATGAGATGTGGTTGTTTTCTTGAAGTAGCTCAAATACTGAAGGTGCCTCAGGAGCTTCAAGTGCTGTTTTTAGTATCAAAAATGATGTGTTTAGCTTTGGGCCCATTTTCAGAAGGGAAGTCACGCCACTATTAATAACATAGCAGAAAATGCGAGAGTCTCAAAGCAACATAAGTCTTGAACCCCGAACAGCCTCTTTCTCTCTCTCTGTCTCACCTCTAGAGCACCAGCTTACAGAGGCCTGTTATTCCCACGGAATTTGGTGCTAAAGTCCCAACAAACATTCGTCAAAGATATCTCAACCTTTTCATTGATGAGTGCCTGAAGTTCTGCTCCTCCTCCCAGGAAGCGTTTGACAAGGTCTGTACGGGGGCTTCCTTCTTGTGATGAAAGTCTGCAGCAGAGAAAAGCACCCTTGGCTAAAACTTTTGGAAATTGCAGCAAAGCCAGAAAACTCTGCTATCCACGTCCAGTTCTGTGGAGGAGATGCGTGTCAAACAAATCCAGACGGGACAAAACTCCCTCCAGTGGGGGTTTCCAGTAGGAAATGCCACCTTCCCCTTGGTTCGGGAAGCACACACGATCTTTGTAATGACCCCCGAAGAGGGATGTGGGGGAATGTGTTATGGGCAAGCTGGACAGAAAGGCCCTTGGCTCTGGTACAGCAGCAATACCTCCTGGAATCTAAGTGTTAGCAGAGCGATTGAGAGGTGGAAGTGGTGAAACTCGCTGCCTAGGAACTGGGAGGCTTTTAAGGAGCCTTCCAGCAGTGGGGACTAGTGTAGCACGATCTCCCAGAGCAGAGCTGTAACGTGTCTGACTGGAAAACTTGGGCCATTACTGTTGGTTGGGACGCTGTGTGGGATGTTCGTAACCAGAGCAGGTGCCACGAGGGTTTCTTTTGTGGGGTTTCACCTTCCCAGCTTCCTGTGGGGGGCTGTTCCTGCTGCATCCAAGGAGTCACTAACTGCCAAACTTTTCTTGCCAGTTAAGATCTTGCGCTGCTGCCAAAGTGGGGAAAACAGCCTTTCCCCAGCAGTTCCAGAACTGCTTTGATAATCTGTCAGTGAAGGTTTCACAGGAAAATGCTTCTTCCAGCACTTTACAACTATTTTTTCACTTTTTCTCACTTAAGCAGGGCCCAGAACCAGAATATATTTGTGCCGTGTTCCACTGTATTGCTCAGTTCCTTGGCAGGCAGGGTTTTTTCATGCTGTCATACGTGGATTCTGTATTTTAAGAGCCAAATGTTTCTCTTCTCCAAAAGCAATAGCGGGAAGAGAGCGTGTGGTAATGACTTGCATTGTTTGCAGGCTCTGTCAGAAGAGAAGGTGGCTTATGAACGTAGCACCAGTCGCAACATCTACCTGAACGTGGCAGTGAACACCTTAAAGAAGCTCCGAAGCCTAGTGCCCAATTCCCCGACCAGTACGAACAGTACGTACCACGTTTGTGGTTTAATAATCGGAGCCTTGCTTGGATTAGAAGCCACGGAGAGAAACTTGTTGAAAAGCCAAACCCATTTCTCAGCAGCATTATGCTGAAAGGCAAACAACTCCCGTTAGCTTTTTATAGTCTGGCGAGCTTTAATGGGCCTTCAAGAGGCGAGTCCCGCAATGCTTTGTTGGCTCTCGGAGCCTAAATGGAGATAATGCCACATGGATTTTTTTTTTTTTTTTAGCACAAGTTCTTTAAAATGAAAAGCCCCGCTAATGGAGTAACTTTCACATGATGCCTTCAAAGTGATAGACTCGTCCATCACCGCAGAAATCTCTTACACACATTAGGCTTCAAGAGAGAAACGAAGAGGGTTAAGACATTTCATTATTGGCTCTCGAGAGGGTACATTAAACAATCAATTTGTGCTGTTCTTGTGATTTTTTTTTTTTTTCCTGGTCTCTTCCCTTTTCTCCCCTCTGTCTTCATTACCTCCGTGGCCATTAGTCAGAGCGGCTGAACTCGGGAGGCTGGCCTTTAGGAGAGGGCTGCCAGCTAATGATTAGTAAAAAGCACCTCGCTGCCATTATCTGATGCGCTGAGCAGATCCTAGAGCCCTGCAGCTCCTTTCGGAAAGAAGTTGAAAGATTCAGAGTCTGGGCTGCAGGGACCCAACCGAGCTGCTCGCCGTGGGCGGGTGATGCCGCCGTGCTGCAGCTGCCTGGGTCGAGCTGCCTCTGTGTTTAGTCCTCCCTTGCTTTTGGTCAGCAGCAGGGCCTGGGTAGAGCTTCTAGGGGAACCATAAAACTGGCCTTGCTGCCCTCATAAAGGGTTGCTGTGGGCTGGCAGTGCAAACAGAAAGGTCCCCACGGTGCTGGAGTGGGAGAGCTGGGCCACCACCTCACCCCTGGCAGTTTCTGGAGCAGAGCTCTCAGGAGGATAAGCGCAGCCTGACGTGTAGTGCCCCAACTTCTAGGCCCAAAGTCACTTCCTCAGCTGGGTACCTGATCTCTGTCCTGTTTTGCTTCTTCCCTCTTCTCGCTGCAGAGACAAGTAACAAGAAAGTGGTGTCCCACGAAGCTGTGCTGGGAGGGAAGCTGGCGGCTAAGACGAGCTTTACCCTAAACCGCTCAGGGAGCTTGAGAGCAGAGGATTTAACAGGTAAGACCTGCTCCTGCGCGGCTGTGAATCGGAGCTGTGCCTGGGGAGAGCAGGGTCTGGCTGTGATTTATCTGCGGGCAGTGCCGTGAGTTACAGCCTAACTGCAGTGGCGCTGGGTGGATGGTGCGACTCTGACCGGTGCCTTCCCCACTGGACTGCCAGCTCACCACTGTGGCTTCAAGGTAGCACCAGTAACTGTTTCGAGCTGCCTCTTGTGTTTTGGGTGTTACTGACTTTTGGGCTTTTATTTCTATCTGGATTTTCCTTTGACTTTCTCGCCCTGAAGTAGGACTTTGCAACGTGCCTGTCAGATCAAAAGGCAAACTTAAAAGCTGCTCTGTAGGGCTCCATTTCACCTGCACGAATGTCACAGTAAGGTCACATCGTAGCCAAAGGGTTGTGCCACAAGCGTTATTCACATTGGCTCAGATCAGTTATGGGTATTTTGGTTGCCAAGAGATGGAGTCAAATTGTTGAGGAGATCAGAGAAGAGGCAGAGAGGCCGTGGAGCAGAAGGAATTGACATGGAGGAAGCTTGAAAGGGCTGTTATAGCTCAGCGAAGCAACATCAAAGGGCACCCAGCAATATTGGAAGGGTTTAGTCTAGCAGCGAAAGAAGAGATATTGAAGAAGTTATAATTATTCAGTGAAATGAGAAGAGCAGCCCAAAATCAACAGCAGGAAGAAAGCTTCTGGTAATGAATTTTTTCGCTAGCCATGAGCCTTTGAGGGGTGTCGTTTGGGCTGTGTTACAAATTAGCGCTTAAAGCATTTAAACCATTAAAATGGGAGAAAGAAGGTAAGAAAAAGGCCTGGAGAAGGGCCCTGGGAGGAGTTCTGATTCAGCTGGGTCTTCCCAGCCTCATGCTGAAGAGGTTAAAAAGCAGTTTGTGTACTAGTGACCTGGTTTTTAAAACCCTGCCCCGACACCTCTTTGCCTGTCGATCCTGACCAAAGGCAGTGGAAGCAAGTTCAGAGTAGTGGGAGTCCCTGCCAGAGCCTTCAAAAGCAAAACCAGTTAGAGCAACAGCCCCTGCTTCAGGGACCTGCCTTCAGCAGCCCCTCTGTGTGCAGGCGCTGCCTTGTACCGGCGACTGAAGGAGTATCTCATGACCGAGGAGCAGCTGAAGGAGAACGGTTACCCAATGCCTCACCCGGAGAAGCCCGGCCGCGCTGTCCTCTTCACTGCGGAGGAGAAGAAAACGATTGATTGTAAGTTCTGCTGGTGCCTTCACCCTGCTAGGTACAGCCAGAGCCGCCCGTCCTGCTCTCCGTGGTCTTTTGGCCTCAGGGAGTTCTTGGTCTTGGTGTGGAGCCGTTTGCTCCTGCTGTGGGGGTTCTCCGTGGCTGCGAGCTCTGTCTCTGCAGTTCGTGGGGCAGAGGAGGGCGGCTCTGCAGGTCTGCTGCGTTTTGACATGAGGTTGTGGCGTGTGAGGCAGTGTGAGGAGTCTCATGGCTGTCAAAGAACAGGAACCGGTCAGGTTGTCCCCCGGACAAGTGCCTTCAGCCACCCCTGGCGAGGGCACGGCTCGTACCTGCTCGCTCGGTGCAGGGTTTGACTCCTGGCTTTGGAGGCTGCCCTCTGCTGTGGCAGGGACATGGCCGGGGAGAGGCTCC
>NW_010390543.1:6339-13899 GCF_000710305.1 Buceros rhinoceros silvestris | reverse complement strand
CCTCTGCCAGGGGAAGGATTTTTGTGTCTCTGTGCAGATGAGCTGCTGTTACGGTGGGCTTGGGAGGACATTGGGCCAGGCTGGTTTGGCGGTGGGTCACGCTTTGTTGGTTTGGATTGCACAGTTTTCTGCTTGACCTCCTGACAGCACAGGGCCAAGTAGTTCCCAAAAGCCCTTTTGGCAGCCGGACAGAACAACCCCCCAGGTTTCCTCGGGACGGGATGGGGTCCTCCCTGCTCGGTCTGAATTCTCTGAACTCCTGCAGCAGGATTCTGCTCCTCAGATGCTGATGAGAGCAGGTCAGGTGTATTTTGCAGTGCTTTGCCACACTCTTCTGAGCAGCTCTTTGGAGAGACCTTGCTAAAGTGCGTTAAGTGCTCATCCATGTTAACACCTCGCGTCTACATCTGTCCTGCGGTTGCTGAAGTGACCTGTACAAAAGCTCTCTCGCATTAACGCCGTCAAGTACTGCATTCGTTAGAGTCCTTTTCGCCAGTTCCAGCCAGCTCCTTTATACCATTCTGAGATCGTGTTCCCGCTCCTGTTTCTGCAGTTTCCTGCAGACCTTGCAGGAGCTTTGAATTAGTTCTTATTTAACTAACGCTATTGCTGGTCTGTTAATCACAGAATAGTTTGGGCTGGAAAAACCCTTTCAGCAATTTGAGTCCCCCCGTTTCCCAGCACCGCCAGGTCCCCCCTGACTCCTGTCCCTCAGCAGCACCTCCACACGGCTGGGAAACCCCTCCAGGGATGGGGACTCCACCACTGCCCTCGGCAGCCTGCGACACGCCGGGACAACCGCAAAATTGTTCCTCAGGGCCAACCTCCCTGGTGCAACTTAGGGCCCTTTCCTCTTGTCCTGTCCCTTGTTACATGATCAGTGGTCAAAACTGGTCTGGACTGTTCCCTGCAGAGCTGGGAACTTGCTGGCAGCTGAAATCCCTGCACTGGAACTCAAGGAATCACGTGGAGATCAGCAGCACGACAGTCCATTCCTTTACTGTGGCTTTCTGATCTCCCTTCCCTGAATTGTGGGCACTACAAGCACAGGTGGAGGAGGGAGAAGCCCGTGGGCCAGGCTGGGCTGCACGTGTCCCCCTTGTTAGATGCTGGTGAATCCTCACAGAAAAGCTGCACCCAGGCAGAGCTCGCGTTGTTGAGAAGTGACGAGGCACAGATCCCCTGGGAAGCAGGGGGTTAGCTCCATGTCCAGAGAATGACTTATTTATCCTGCTTCTTGAAATAGCTGCGTTAGGGTACCACGTAGTTTGCTGCGGGTGCAGAAGCAACGCAGAAACGTTGGTGTGAACTGTGGTGAAGCTGAAGGGAGTCTTATTCTCGCCTCTGAGAAGTGTTTGGGAGGGGGAAATGCTCTGGGACTGTGCTGTCACAGGGGTTGCTGGGCCTTTGCGGGGGTCTTGGAATCCTTTTTAACAGGAAAAGTTGTTTCACCGGTGTTTGGAGCTTGAGTGATTCTGATCTACGGGTGCTTTGGCCAGGGTTAACAGCTGAAGGACTTCCAGTGACCTGACTCTTGCTTCTCCCTCCTCTTAAAGCTTCCTGCAGAATTTGCTGTCGCTGTGGCACCGAGTACATGGTCTCAGCCTCTGGAACCTGCATTCGCAAAGAGGAGTGTGTGCACCACTGGGGAAGACTGCGCAAGCAGAGAGGTATGTCCCTTCGGAGAGGGCTTAGTCCCGTGCCAGCGGCGCTCTAGCTCCGCACACGGAGTCGGCCTCAGGTGTGAGTTGCTGTGGAACGTTTTGTGGCTTTCGGGGCTTGTCACGCTCCCAGGTTGTGACAGTTCCTGCTGTGGGCACTGGGTGGCCCTGCTGCTGCTGCAGTAGCCTTGAAAGAGCTGCTGGGGAGCAGCCGAAATTGTGGCGCTGGGGCTGGAACAGACCTTGCTCATCTTTCAGCTGAAAAAATGTAAAGGGAAAAACGGACCTTCCTGTGCCTTTTGAAAAAATGAGTCGTTTTAGGAGGCCGACTGGGGAGCACTCCACATCTGTCGCTGCCCCGGCGAGGTTACTGGTCTTGGCCAGGTTCCTTTGCAGCCCCTAACCTCGTTGGAGCTCTGCTGTGGTTCTCCATCAGAGCACTCGGGTGCTCTGGAGTTTGTCTGGCTGAGGATGAGACACTTCAACTCCTCAGGCCACTGCGTGTCAATCCATACTTACTGTTCCCCTTTCTTTGAGACGTTATTGTCGCTGTGCTCATCCAGGGTGTCTCTGTGTCTAAGATCCGACGCCTGGATCTCTCATCACCAGGACTCTTCTCTTTGACTCTCCTCTCTTCTCTTCCAGTGCCCGGCGGATGGGAGACCCACTACAGCTGCTGCTCGGGAGCTGTGGGTTCACCGGGCTGCCAGGTCGCGAAAGTAAGTTCTGGAGCAGCACCCTTAGTCCTCAGCAACGTTTGTCCTCTGCTTGCAGTCGTGATGGCCGTGTGATCATAGCTTAGAGGAATTGTGGCTTCCCTTAAGGGGGGGGAAAAAGTACTTCTTAAATATGTTTTGCTATGCAAAGGTGGGAAAATCCAGCGTTTGCAGGGAGGAGGAGACTCAGCTCTCTGCTCCAAGCAGTGGATTAAGCTGCCCAGTGAAAGCTCATATACAGACTCCTTTAGGAAACCATTGAAGAAGTGAGAAATTAAGGGTTTCCTTTTAAGCAGCAGTCTTGGGGCCTTGACAACAATGAGCTGAAACCTTTGTCCCATTTTTTCCTTCCCCTGATGCCCGAGCTAAGGTAACTTCCTGCTGTTGGCCAAATCTTTTTGTTGTTCTCTGTGCACTGCATGCACTTTGTTGCATTAAGGGGAGGAACCTTCCCAAGGAGCGTGTTGTAACTCATAAGTATTAATTCTCCTGAAGAGGGACAAGGCAGGAGGGGGATCCCAGTGCTAGAAAGCAGAATGAGGAATGGCTCAGGAATGGAGTTTGGCCCTTTGATGGCACTGAACACCATGGGATTCCTTCGCACAGGTGCTGGGGTTTTTTTCCATAAACAACAGGAGAGTTGTCTCCCCAGCCTGGCACCACTGATCCTCTGGAACCTTCGACTGAAGGGAGCAAATCCATATTTTGCTTCTCCCTCAGGATTTGGGGAGAGGGACCCTCCTCGCCAGTTGTTTCAGTGGTGTTTTTCTGCTTGGCAGCTGCCACGCAGGAGACAGGAGCATGAACCAAGTGAGAGGGGACCTAAAGGGCCATGTCCAGTGGAAGGGGCTCCCCGAGCACATCTGTGGCAGGGGATCTTCTCATCCCCCTGTCTGAGAGACCTCAAGCGATGCAGGGCCAGCAAGGCTGTCTGTGGGTCCTGGGGAGGCGTGTGCTCTTGTTCTAGCCCAAAGCTAGAGCTGGGAAGGAGATTCAAGGCAAAATGGGGTCAGGCAGGCTGCTACTCCTCCTGTTTCTCCTCCATGGGAAATTCGGATCTGGTCTTAATCAGTGTTCCAAGAAACACCCAGCTGGGAAGTCGGGGGGAAATGGATGGGGCTGTAAACCCATGACGTCTCTGCGTGTGTTTGTGTGGCTGTTGTAGACCATAAACCCTCATGGCCTTCAGAGGAGGAACACCCAGTCTCTCTGATCACCTCGTACTCGATGGAGTGTGCCCTGAGCGCTCCAGGGCTCAGCTTTCCCCCACATCTGCCTCCTCGTTGTGCTGCTGCAGATCACGGTGTTCTGGCTTCCTTGGTTTCCTCATCCCAACGAGCCAGTTTCGCAGCATCCTTTAGTAGGTTTAAGGTCGGAGCCCGCAGCCTGCTGGGGTGAGCGTGTGCAGCGAGGTACTGGGTTGTTTGGGCTGCTGGGGAGCTCAGGGTCTTTCAGCTTTGAAGGAGAGCATTGGAAACAGCAAATATTTGTGACGAGAAACTGTTGTAAGCAACAAGATCTGTTGGAAAAGCAGGTCTGAGCCTGTCTTTTCCTTCCCGATGGGTTTGAGCTGAGCCCGTCTGCAGTCGGCAGGAGGTGGCAGGATGGAGCCGCACTTGTTCCTGCTGCTCCCCGGGAGCTGCTGCTCTTTGTGATAACCAAGTCTGCTTCTTCCTCTGGTCTGAAAGGAAGCAACTTCTCTGCCCTCCTCTCAGCGGAGAAGAATTGGGCAGTTGCAGAACATCAGCTAGAGCAGAAAAAAACGCCTCATTCATGGTTGTTTTCTTCCCGTCACTGCCCAGTTTTGCGGTGGTACGGAGGGAGGGAAGGGTCGAGCTGCGAGGGAGGGCATTCTTTACTCCCTGCTGGCCTCGGATCTGCTCTACCCGTTTCTTCGTGAAACCAGCAGGTCACAGGCATAGGTGCAGAACGGACAAGTGTGGCCTCTGGCTCCCGGGAAGCAGCGAACCGTGCGGCCGTTGAGTGGTGCTGGCTTTGGACACAGGAGAGGTTGGACACGTCAGCGTCCCGCGCTGCGGTTCGCTGTCCTCCAGCTGCCCCCACAGTAACAACCTGCGCAGAAACACGGGCAGATCCTCCCCGTGGCCACCCCTCTGCCTGCAGGTTTTGGCTTTTGCGGAGCTTCAGTTCCTCACTGCGGCCGACCTGGCCCGAGACAGGCCAGTCCTTTGATTCTGTGCAGGGTCAGGCCTCTGTGGTGCGCGATGAAGGACACTGCTGCCGTGATTGTGCGCAAATACGCTGAGATTTAGGGAGAGACAAAGTTTAAACTGGGTTATAAGAGAGAGAGAAAATCACCACCGCTGCGTGTGGTACAGCCGTTTAATTTGACCTAGAACTGTGTTAGTGGCAGCCTCTGCCTTGCCCTCAGCCCTCAGCGTTGCTGCGTCCCCACTGGTGCAGGTAGCTCGACCAGTGGAATCTCCAGTTGAACTCCCCCTGCAAAGGCGGCTTTGGTGCCGACCACGCAGGGTGGGCCCTGTGGCTGTGGAGGAGAGTGGGAGGGTCTGTTCCAGCAGCGGCGTCGTAGCTGGCGTTGGGATAAGCCACTTGTGAAATGCCTCCCTGAGTTGTCCTGCCAGCTCGGGGAGCTCTGCTGGGCTGGACCTTCTTGACCGTAGAGCTGTAGCTGGGGGTAACAACAGCAAGTGATTTCCAGCAGAGAGGTTGGAAGTAACTTGCCGTTTATTGCCTCAAGTGCTAGGAGCTGCTGTCTGTCTGCGAACTCTCTGGGTTTGGATACAGTGGCTCTGATCTCTCTGCACCTATGGACAATTTCTGGCGCTTCCTTACACCAGGTTCTCGTGCTGGTGATACACCCAGTGCCAATGCTCGAATGGGGGTGGCTGGGGTTAGAATCCTATACTTGGGCATGTCTCAGCCACTACACCAGGAAGTTTGATCAGTGTAGGAGCTCTGGGTGACCCTTTTGATGAGTAGTTCTGCTCTGGATTGAAAGCAGAAAGCTGCTCGTCCCGAGCCGTGTGTTGTCTGGCTCCTACGTGAGCTGTCAGTACGATGCCAGTAGCCCTGACCTGCCCTTGGAATCAGGGCTGCGCATGGCTCCATTTGCTGTTGCGGTGAACTTCTCAGACTGACTGGTAGGCACAAGGTAATCTTCATTAACCTTTAGAAATGATGAAAAAACCCTTCTTGTGGAAGTGGGAGGTTCCGTTGAGGTGGACTTTTTGGTTTCTTGTTCCTACCATCTCAATCGTCCCTTTTTGTTTTTATTTCTTGAAGCAACACGTCCACGACGGGCGAAAGGAGAGTCTCGACGGCTTTGTGAAGACCTTTGAGAAGCTGCCTACGACTGACGGCTACCCTGGGATCTACGCGTTAGACTGTGAAATGGTGGGTCCCTCACCACAGCGGCACGAACAAAATAAAGCTTTGGTGGGAGGGCTGAGGGTCTGGTAAGATAAAACTATTTCCTCACCACCTTCTTTCCTTTCTCTAAAACCGTACCGGTCCTGTACATTTAAATTAGCTCTTCGTAACCAGTTTTTACAGTGTGTGTGTCATTTGGGAACAGTGAACACCCTTGAAAAGCCAGTTCTGAGTGGTGTTTGCTGGCCGGCCTGGCCATGCTCGATGAGCTGTGTTTTGGGAGCTGCAGCATGCCGGGGAGTGGCTCCGCTGATACCCTTCTGTGGTTGGCCTGACTCCTCCTCACATCTGCTCTGTCCCTTGCAGTGCTACACAAAGCAAGGACTGGAGCTGACGAGAGTAACTGTGATCAACTCTGACCTCAAAGTGGTGTACGACACCTTTGTCAAACCGGACACCAAGGTGGTGGACTACAACACCAGGTAAGGATGGTTTTCCATGGGTCAGGGTCTCTGCTCGCAATCGGGACCTGGGGAGCACTGGTTGAAATCCACTGACCACCAGTTCCTAGTGGTTAGGATGCTCCGGGCCTCGAGGTGTTCCGGAGGGAACGAAACCTCCTTTCCTCTCTCACTGCAGATTCTCAGGTGTGACAGAAGAGGACCTGGCGAACACCAGCATCACCCTGCGGGATGTCCAGGCCGTCCTACTGAACATGTTCAGTGCAGACACTATATTGATAGGGCACAGCCTGGAAAGCGACTTATTTGCACTAAAGGTAACGTCATGTCTTGTGTTTACGTCCCGCTCTGGTTCTTTCCCGCCCCGAGGTGTGTTGTGCGTCTCCTTTACGTTTAGGAGCAGTTTATTTCCCAGAACCAGGAGGATGCAGTAGGTGTGTCTTGTCTCCGAGCCTGTGGGAAGCTGTCTGTGGTGGAAGAGCAAGGGCATGGGTCGCGTGCCACTTGTGGTGTCACCCCAGGGTGACAGACCTCTCTAGAGGTGGCTGGGAAGGGTGGTTGGAGGGGCCAATTTTGAATCACCTGCCTTTCAGTCCTGCTGTGGAGTCAAGAACTCTTGGACGGCATCAGCATCCCTTGAGTGGCTGAAGGTGTGCTCAGCCAGGGTCCGGGCATGGTCGGGGGGGCTCCGGTGTCCCCGGTGCTCTCTGGATGTCCACGGAAACTATCTTAGAAGCAGGACAAGCCTCTTTGTTGTCTCTGCCACTGGAGATAGTTCTCCTGGTTTCTTTTCTAGTGTCTGTTCCCTCTGAGTGAGATTCTCTGCCTGGTTCTCTGTGATTTCTGCTGTTGCTTTGATGAAGCTATTTTGACATTTTACCCGTCTCGCTCCCTGCCTGGCCCCGGTTGGTCCTGCCCGCCCCAGCCTCGCGCTCTGAACGTAGATCCCCAGGTGCTTGGCCAGGGTCACTGGGAAAGTGTGTGGCAGGCAGGACCCGAGGCTTTGGTCCACGTTCACAAGCCGTAACTTCCTCCAGCCATTCTTTATCATGCAGTTTCTTTGATGAAGAAGTTGTGGCTGCCAACTCAGGGTGGTGGTTTGGAAGCAGGAGGTTTTAGTGCCTGCAAAGCTCTTTACCTCTCCATGGCACCCTCTATCCAGCCTCTCTGAGAGTTCATCGTCATCATAAAAAAATTATTTACAGTTTTATCGGCACAAGATGACTGCGTTGGCCTCTTCGAGGCATGATTTTCTCTTGGCACCGCAGCTGCTGCCAAGAGATCGAACCCGAGAGCGATACAGCAGAGCGTGACAGGCGGTGGCGGGACAAGCCGTAACAGAAGGCTGTGGCAGTAAAGTCGACATCTCGC
>NW_010390543.1:3102-6310 GCF_000710305.1 Buceros rhinoceros silvestris | reverse complement strand
AGGGGCGGTGGCGTAAAAAGCCGTAACAGAAGGCTGTGGCAGTAAAGTCGACATCTCGCTAATGGCCGTGGCGGGCTCCAAATGGTGATAGCAGCGCAATTTTTATTTAAAGCGATATTCTCCTGTTTCCTCAGCCTTCCTGATCTACATCAGTAATTACCAGTGTGCCTGGGCGGGTGCCAAACCTGGCTGCGGCCTCGGAGATGTTATCCGTAACGTTGGCAGTTTTATACTCCTCAGAGCGCGGCAGGTTGTCGCTGTGAAACCGCAGCCATTCCCGGGTTGTGAAACTCCTCGTGGCGGAGTTGCGGGTTTTCCCGGCAGCCGAGCTGGTGCCTGGGAAGAGTCAAAGCAGAGGAGGAGATGGGATTATCAGGGTCCTGTGTCAAGACTTGTCCAGCCGTCTTTTGGTCAGGCCAGCAGGTTTATCTCTTCGACTCTGTGTTTTTCTCCTGCGCTGAAGATGTGGGACTTCATCCACATTCCTTGAGCTCTGGCCGAACACGTGTTCTTGGCAGCAGAGGATTAATCTTGTCTTAGCCTGAGAACAAGGCATTAGGGTTTGAAAAAGCCAGTTTACCTCTGTTATGGGCTCAGTCACTCTGCGGCCTCAGTGTGGGGTAGGTAACATGTTGACGTGCTCAAGATGACACTTGGAGGGGACAGCAGACCCCCTGCCTCTCTTGCACAGGCACTTTGACCGGGACACAGCACCAGCCAGGGCCTCCCACCCGCCCGCTGGGTAGTTCCTTTCGCCGAAGTCCAGGATCTCCCGTTCCATCCTTGCCAACAAACATCCTGTTGACTCAGTGCTGACGGTCTGGAGGGTTTCAGGTTGGTTTGCACCTCAAAGCTGAGGCCTCTTCCGTGGAAGTGATGTACAGTGGGTGAGGTGCAATTTGACATGTCCTTCCTGCTTCTGAACACACCTCAAGGAGCAGCTGAAAGGCTGTCACCAGCTTTGTGGGGTCAACTGGTTCCTCGGCTTCATTTCTTGTTGTGAAAGACACTGGCAGAGGTGTGCCAGCTTCTCCAGGCCAGGGTTTAGGGCTTGACCTGTCCTGTTGCTGGAGTTACACGAATTTCTGCTGCTTTGAACGCGGAGTGAGGCAGGGCTTTGAGGGCAGCGCGTTGGGAAGCCCGTGCGCCCGCACCCTTCAAGGGGCAGTCACCTGTGATTCAGCCAGAGCCTCTTGCAGGACTGGTTGGGTTGGAGCTTGGTGACAGCGTGACCAAGAGCTTGTCCAGAGATGGCTTTAGCGTGGATAATCCTAAGGAGTGTCCGGCCCTGTGGGAGAGGGAAAATAAGCCTGTTTCTTTCCTGCTCCCTCCCTCCAGCTGATCCATGGCACAGTGGTGGACACCGCCATCGTCTTTCCCCACCGGCTGGGTTTGCCTTACAAACGGGCTCTCCGGACACTGATGGCCGACTACCTCAAGCGCATCATCCAGGACAATGGTGAGACCAAGGAGGAGCTGAGAGTGAGGGTCTCGTGTCCTGGCCCACCTGGGCGTGGGCTCCTTGGACCTGCCTGCCTCTGCCCTCCCCAAGCCCATCCTCTTGCTCCTAATCTTCCTTTTCGTGGCAGTAGTTGTGAACAGGCCGGCAGGTGAAGTCTCTGCCGCAGGCAGTTTCGGTTGCAGCCCCGTTCTGAGGGCCAGCAGACTTGCTGCTTCTCTCTGCTCTAAGTGGGGACCAGAGGAGTGGTGTGAGAAGGCGAGAGGCAGCTCTGTGGAGGCCGCATCATGCCCTCCCTTCTCTCTCTGGCAAACTGAGACTGACCTTTCTGTTTGAAGCACAGCATGTTCCTTCCCGTCCTCCCTGAGCACATTGTAAACACGCTGCTGGGGAAGCGGAGGCCTCTCTGACCAGCTACTCCACGGCCTGAGGGCCTCCAGGCCAGCAGGGCTTCAGCCCTTATTTGAAACAAGGGAACGGTGTCGGGCTGAAGTCCAGCAAAACCCGTATTTAATGGAAATTGTTGTGCTTTAAATCCCTTGCTGCGTTCGCAGGGCAGGGAGCGGCTGGGCCAGCAGCACGGGGCAGGACCTCGCCTCGGGAGGGTCCTCCACGCCTGGACTGGGGGGGTAACCGCCATCCTTCTCTTTCTGTCCCCAGTGGAAGGGCACGACTCCAGCGAGGATGCCAGAGCTTGCATGGAGCTGATGGTCTGGAAAATCAAAGAAGACGCTAAAGTGAAACGATGACTTGCGCTTCCTCTCTCTCTGTTCCTCCTCCACCTCTCGGACGCAGTGCAATAAACGCTCGGAGCGACACTGTCCACCCTACGCAGCCGCATGCTACCCTGGCTCCCCGCACCCGCAGCCACCTACGGGACTCCAGGACTGCACCGAATGGCACTGGCTCGCTGCTTGCGGGCCCCTGTGTCCAGATCGTGGCTCTCAGCTCCTCTTCCCTCCCCCTGAGGGACGCTCTGTGGTCCAGCAGCTGCCTTGCAGGCATGGCAGGGTGGTGTGGAGTAGCACAGCCAGAGAACTTGGTTCCTAGAAGAGGCTTTTAGAGGTAGGTTGGTTACATGCAGAAGGCTCTTTCTGGTTCAGTTAAAGGTAGATCTTTTTCTTGGGTTGTTTTTTCCCCAGTGTAATTTAGTTGGCCTCTGTGCTCCGAAGCTGGTGAATTCCCGCGGCGTTTGGAGGTGGGAGGATGGTGGAAGGTTGGGCAGGAAGCTGTGCAGTGGGTTGCGCAGCTGCTGTGTGCAGGGCAAGCGAGAGACGAGGCTCAAGCTGTGGGAGGAGATCCTGGCGCAGGCCCACCCTGAGGAGGAAGCTGCAGGAGAGGAAGGCTGAGAGCGTGTGCTGGGAGCAGCGGGTTGGATAGGAGCGGGATGGGGTCAGGGGAACCACTGCCCGCTGCCAGCTGGGTGATCTCTGCAGTGAGGGCTGGTGTCTGTGGGAAACCCCGCATGTCAGACCTTGCCCAGACCTCAGGGAGCCGCGTGTGCAGCAGCGAGGAGAGGGACAGCGGGGCTGGGGAAAACTGGGCTCGCGGAGCCTCGTGGCAACTGGCAGCCTTCCAGGGAGGAGCCGTGCTGGGAGGACAGTGGCAAGAGCAGGCGAGTTGGGACCAGCTGTCCTGACCCTGACCCACAGCTGCCAGCATGTCTCCAGTGAACTGGTTTGCAGGGATCAGGGTTTTTAGGGGGGCTTGGTGCAGCTAAGCTTGTACCCCAGGGCGGCCCCACGCTGC
>NW_010390543.1:1004-2940 GCF_000710305.1 Buceros rhinoceros silvestris | reverse complement strand
CTCTTTAACTAGTTTACACGCTGGGTGTTGTAAGAAGAGCAGAAGACCCAGCTCTGGTCTGTCTTGCCCCCTGGACAAAAGCAGCTGTTGAGAGCGAGTCTCGGTCACGCTCGTGGTGAGTGGGGCAGGAACACGGGCAGACCGGTCTGCTCTGGTGGCCTCTCCCTGCCCAGGCTCCGTTGCTGTCAGGGAACAGCAGCGCTGGTCAAAACGGTCCCTGGTAGATGAAGTCTTTGGGCTGAGCTCCAGGCAGCGACCGCCTTGTCCCTCCCAGGTGGCACTGGTGGGGCTGGCCATGGTGGCACTGGGGCAGGGGAGCTGCTGGGATTGGCTTCCTGTCGCAGCTGGGTCCGGCTTGCTCCTTTGTACCCCCACTGACAGTACTGGGCCCAGTTTGGGGACATGCTGCATGTCCCCCACGTGTCCTCCCGACCTGCCCCGCCGCTGCCATGCCCAGCGCACTGGGCTGTGCCACGCAGGGCTGTCCTGCTCGGGCCCTGCCAGTCTCTCCCTGTCCCCTGCTGTCCTTGGAGGCCAGGACATGGCTTCCAGTGCCAAGCTCTCCTGAAGTCACCAGGAGCAGTGGGGACTAAAAGCTCCCGTTACTGCTGAGCCCCTCCACGTCCCCTCGGGCCAGCAGTGTCGTGGGCTCCTGGCCCACGGTCCTCAGCCTGTGTTTCGGGCTGTGCAGCTCCCCGCCGCTCCCCCAGCGCTCCGCAGGGCAGGTCGCGTCCAACTCACCTTGGCCAAGCTCTGCAGCCGCCTCCTTCCCTGCCGGGGGGCTTCCATGTGAAGGACGCCTTGTCCTGTCCCCCTCTACCGTCGCCTGCAGGGAGTGATGCCCAGGACACAGAGAGAAAGTTCTTCTGAACCAGGGAGGGAAAGTTAACTAACGCTTCTGCATCTTTCACTTGTTTATCCCATCTGCCTCCAGCCCTGGCTGCAGCGACGGAGTGTAGCTGGAGCAGGTTGCTGACCTACTGTGCAGCCACGGTACATCTCAAAGCTGGCTCCTGCCTCGAGGTTGCCCTGTTACTCGCCAGCCCGTCCTGGAAAACCTGGCGTGTTCAGAGGGCTGCTGTCCTGCTTGGGGAGCTGGTTGCTTGGCTTGATCCCTGTGTTCCTCCAGGCCGGGGTCCTCAGCCATTTCCCCTTCCTCTCCTCACCATTCAGCTGAGACCCTCTAAAATGAGGCTTTTGGGGTGTGGAGGAGGTTGTCCAGCTGGTGGGATGGTGGTGGGAAAGCGGGTCCACTTCCACCCGCGCTGCCGGTGTGAGTCAGGGCACGTGTTGGGGCCACAGGCTGCTGCCGCCTCCTTCCCCAGGTGCCCTGACACTGTAAATCAGAGGTTTGTGGTTGGTGAGAAGTTTTGGAGTTGTACAGAACTATCGTAACCTGTAACTTTTTGTAATTGTTTTTATTAAAAGAGTGTTGACTAGATGCACACTCCGGAGTCTGGGTCCGCTCTGCCTGTGGCCGGGTCAGGAGGGTTGGGGGCTGGAGCTGTCCCGGAGGCGGGCAGGGCCTGGAGCATCCCTTCAACTTGCAGACGCAGTTACCTCCTCCGAGTCCTCACGACAGGGCTCTGCAGCGGAGCCCAGCCTCTCCCCGCACTTGGCACTGGCTTTGCAGCTCTCGATGGTCTCTGCCCTGGGAAGCGTTGAGAAGCGTGTGCCCAGCGGGTCAGAGAGGGTCTCCTCCCGCTCTGCCCTGCCCCAGCGAGGCCACAGCTGGAGCCTGTGCCCAGTTCTGGGCTCCCCAGTTCCAGAGAGACCAGGAGCTACTGGAGAGAGTCCAGGGGAGGCTGCGAGGATGAGGAGGGGCTGGAGCATCTCTGTGCCGAGGAAAGGCTGCGAGCCCTGGGGCCAGAGAGGAGCAGGCTGAGAGGGGATCTCATCAGGATCTAAAGGGGGGCGGTCGGGAGGAGGGGCTCAG
>NW_010390543.1:0-394 GCF_000710305.1 Buceros rhinoceros silvestris | reverse complement strand
CAGGTGGTACCCTGAGCCACTGGCAGGAGCTGGGCAGGTCCCAGGTCCACTTGCCCGGACCCTGGCACCCACCTGGGCATCTCCCTCCACCTGAGCCAGCTCCCCAGCAGAGCCCGTATCAATCTCACAAATGGGGCAGGAATTGAAGTGCCAAGCGAAGGAGCTGATTCAGCACGGAGGAAGAGGTGAAGGTAAAAAGTTCAAATAAAGAAATAATGGGCTATTAGATGACCTCACTGGCAATGTGTTTTATTTAACGTGCTGGTGATGGCTTGGTGATGGCAGCAGTTACTTAAGATGCTATAAAAGTCACAGCTGACCTGTGTTCTCAGCCACCTTCAGAGAATCAGAGTCCCTGACTGATTTGGGTTGAAGGGACCTTCAGAGCTCCCCC
>NW_010390542.1:34553-40700 GCF_000710305.1 Buceros rhinoceros silvestris | reverse complement strand
TAAAAATAAAAATAAAAATAAAAATAAAAAGTAGCTCGAGTGAGGATAATTGCTGGCTGGTAAATAGAGGAGGCAGAACTGTTCCAGCAGACCGCGTGTTTACAAATTGAGCCCCTCGCAGTGATTATACGGCGATTTTTGGTGACCTTTCCATTTTCAGCAGGGTTTTTTGTAAAGCTTTGGTAAAACTTCCGCAGCAAAAGGTCTGAGCACACCTCACCTTCAAAGCAAGGCTGAGCCCAGGGCTGGCAGTGGGGCTGACCCCGGGTACTCCTGCCGTGAGCTCCATGGGCAGTGCGAGCGGAGCCTAACCAGAGTCCTCTTCTCTGGGTCTGATCCAGAAACCCTGGTGATGACGGGAGCTGGTCGTCTCGCTTCGCTGAGCTCTGGATCAGGCCCTGGGTTTGAAACAGGACGCAGCTGGCCTGACCCGGGCTGCAGTTTAGTGAGCTAACAGAGGGTGAGGAGCATGCAATGCTCAAGGAAATAAAACCCAAGTAAAGCTTAAACAACAGCTTTGGGACCAGGCTCAGGGTTTTTTCTCCAAGAATACCCACTGGCTTGCGGAGCAACCTGGCAGCTTTCCTCCTCTGTCTGACACCAGCTTGGAAGATGACAGCAGTGATAACACGGGATTCCTCAGCAGATATCAAGTGCCAGCTAGAGAGCAATATCCATCCACCGTGACAGCTCTCGGAGTGAGCGAGGCAAATGCAAATCACATCCACATTTGGTGGCTGCAAGTCCTGCGCAGCCTGCCAGCCGGAGCTGGCATCGTGCTGTAATCTGTTGAGCAAAGTGCCTCAGACAGCGGTAGATCAGGACTCAGCATGGGAGAATCATTTTCGAAACGACTTATGTGTTACATTATCCTTGCTTGTTCATTACCAGCTTAAGGAAAAGAGCTGTCTGAAATTAGATATGACAAAGCAGCACCAGTTTCCCTGTTTTGTGTTGCTGTGGGAAGCATGATTTCTTTTTAGCCTGGAGAGATGCTAAAATAGAGAGACAGCCTGAGCTGATGTAAGCCCCATCAGAAGACTGAGGGATTGGAAACAATTCCACATTCATGGGGTCTGCAGGGGAGCTGAAAAGGCTGGATCCAGCTAAACCTTTTCCAAAGTCACCCAGAGCAGGAATTCCTGACTGAGGATTCGGGATCAATGGGAGCCTGAAGTGAGGTCACCGGCTGTCTCCACTGCACTCAGTGCCAAGCAGTTCCAGTGAGATGCTGGCATGGGAGGAAGGATGCTGGTTTCCTCTAGCAATTTTAATTGCATTTCAAACGTTTCTCAGAGGAACGGTGTTCGGAGAGCTCCTCTTAGCATTTTCTGCACCCAAACAAAGAAATTATTTAGGGCAGCTATCCAAGCACCAGGTCCCTGGGTGCTGGACTATTGGCCCTGAGAGCATGCTGGTGTTCAGAGCTGATTTAGCTACAAAACAGGGGGTGGGAAACAGGAGAAGTCCCTACCCCAGGCACAAACCCTGTGTGTGGCTAAGCTGGAATTTGCTCCCAGGTCGGCAGAGGAGCCAGGCTCTCCCGTAAGCGGATTCCTGTGCTCTGTGCCTCGGGCTCTGTGGTTCTCCTCTTTTGCAATATGCCAACTGCGCCTGAGCCATGCTGCTTTGCACAGCGCCTTGTTGAAGCAGAAATTCCAGCTACTGACCCCAAAAAGTCAGCGGCATCTAATTCACTTCCCTGCGAAGGCTTTTGGAGAGCTGGCGTACGGAAGGTGCTGTAAATATCCATCTTCTGCTCTATAATCCATGTCACCGCTCAAGCTAATTGCCCATCAATATGCCGGGTTTTTATAAGGCAATTCATTCTTCTGTGCTCGAAGGAGCATACTGTGGAAGGAGAAAAAAAGTTTCTTTGTTGGTTTCTAGTTTATTTTAAGCCTTTCCTGAATTGGTGTTTGCTTGTTTTACCAGTGTTTTTAAATCATCCCTTGACCCATGAGACATCCAGGTGTGGTACTGAGAATCGAATGAGAGTTGTGGCTGTGCTGTGTCTGAGGAGCTGGTGCTAAAGGAACTACAGGCAACTTAAAAAAACCTAACAACTCTGTTTCGTCAGAGTGAAAAGCAGATCTTTTTTAACGTGCTCAAGTGCAACAGCATAAGCAAGAAGTGCTAGATTCAGATTTTGATTAATAGTTGGCTAGAGGTTATCTTAAACTATTGGGGATTAGGGAAACAGTCCTCCAACACTGCAGACTTGGAACGGAAAATCTGTGAGCCAAAAAGCTCAAGCACCAGCTTAGAAACAAAATAAAAAAACAAAATTGATGTGGACAGAGTCTCAGCTGGTGACAGCAATATCGCAACCTGTGGAGCTGTACAGCATCCACAGGCAGCACGTTCAGCTCAGAAAGTCTGAGGGCTGGTGTCCTTGGAACTGGAAGCAGGGAAGGTCATCAGGTATTTTCTCCCTCTCTTATAAAGTGGGGATTTGAAATGCACGTACTCATATCAAAGGCTTAAAAAATCCACAGCCATGCGAGCCTAGGAGCACGGCCGCTGCACTGATGGGGGCTGCTGGAGAGCTGCTTGCAGCAGCCAGGGCAGAGGGAGCTTCCCTGGGAGGCTGCTCTTGTCCTTTATCTCAAGAGATTTTCTCAGCATCAGGGTAATACCTGGTTTGGGGACACGGCTGTTTTCTAAACCAGTTTCTGCAGCTGGGCCAGGGCTATCTGTCTGTTTGAGCTTCTTGGCGCTCCACTGAAGAGAAAAAGCTGGTGCAATTGGCCCTGCTCTGCCGCAAGCGGAGCTCCAGCCCCAGGTGAGCAGGCACAGGACAGAGGACCAAGTTGCAGTGCGGGAGACCCACAGAGCAGCCTGGGCTGCCTCCAGTTTTGTCCCAGTCCCACGCAGATGCCATTAAACACACCAGCAAGTGGTTTGGTAACCAGCATCTGTGGGGTCTCACTGATCTGGCCCTGTAACAAAAGTTGTCACTGAACTGAAAGCAATTGAGTCCACTGGTGTCCAAACAGCTGCTAAAAGTGCAGTGAGAGCTGGTCTGGAGACGCCAAACCCCAACCGTGGGTGCCAGGGGACTCGCCTGTAGTATGGAGCTTGCTCTGAGCCAGCCAGCATCCCCTCCCAGGCTGGATCAAAAGTCTCCAAGCAGTTGGGGAGGCATTATATCCCCGGGGAATCTGTTCAAGACTTACTAATACTGTAAGAAAAGGATGGCCTATGTTCCACTTTTATTTTCTATCTATGTTTCGGGATGGTGCAGCAAGGAAGAAGAGCTGAGATCGGCAAAGTGGGGTGAAGGTCTTTAGGGAGGTATAAGCAGCTAGGGCCAGCTTCTTCCCTCTTACACAAAAATAATACCCTGAGTAATATTGAAGAGCTCCGCTGAGGTCTCCAAGAGTGGGACTGACCTCAGCTGATTGCGTTCTCAGACAAAAATCTTTTGAAAACCACATGGCTCTTCTCACCGAGAATCTGGACATTTATTTCCCCACTGGAAAAAAGGCAGTGTGGCACTTCTGTGTGAATAAATCAGCAAGTGATGCAATTCTGCAAACCCACATCAGCATACCCCTGCCATGACAGCAGCAGTAAGGTAGTTTTCCAGCGCTCGTTTTTTAAGAGAATATAATCACCCAGAATCAGGAGGAAGACTGGCTTCCAAAGCTGTGCAACCCCCTAAAAAAATCTATCGGTTTGCTTTGCCTATAAATCTCCTCAGAGATGCAGAGACAACTCAATGTGTCCAATCCTTCTTCTGCCTTGTGAAATCTCAAATTGGTAGGAGGGAAATTCCCTTTTTGGTCTTTATTTCTTACACAGGTCTGGCTGTAAAGTTGCTAGGGACAGGGTTTCTCTGTTTCATTAGTGCATGTTTGATGGTAGCTCATAATTGTGATTATGACCACACGTATTCAAGTTTAGGAAGAGATCCCTTATATATTGCTTTCCTTTGCTTCAGGTATTAAAGACATATGCTTTAGAGCGTGCTGTAAATGTTGTATAGTAAGAGAAGGTCTGGATTTAGTGGCATAGGTTTTATTCATTTCTTCAAAATATTAGCCAATTATTTTCAAAATACCTGCTGAAACTTAGCAAAACTAAAAGGGGTCCAGACCTGCAGCACAGCTAATCCTCGGGATGTTTCTTGAATCTATTGACATGTGTTTAACCTACCGTCAGGGCCAGCGTTGGGAGCAGGCAGGCGGCGGCAGGCAGGAGCCGAGCATGCAGGGTCCGTGCTGCCGCCCTCGCCTGCTCCTCCCTGGGTCTAGTGCTGGCCCGGCTGTCCATCCGTCTGTCCAGATCAGTATGAATGACACATCAGGTGTCAAGGGGATGCCGAACAACTCCTCTGCACTCAGATTTGTGGTGCACCACCCACCTCATCCAGGACAGGCAGTTTTCCAGCACTTACAATGGACCTGGTCTCCCATGTCACCTCCACAGTACCCAGAAGAGAAGGAACCTTCCTGCACACTTCTGTTACTCCTTCTCCCCAGCATTCAGCATCAGGCACCTCCCTGTGGGTCCTTCACCCCGAGAGCCACCCAAAGGCAGTGCCTGGCCCTGCATATCCCAGACTCTGTTCTGACCTGCATGTGGGGGAAAAGACAGCCCGAATAAACAGAAGCAGCCGCATCTGCACAAGGTGAGGGGGACGGGAGCTGCCGTTTGCTGCAGGGTGGGTGCTGGGTACATCTCACTGCTTTCCTGCTTATGTCTGATAGCTCCAAGTTGAGCATGTGCTCTTCAGCCTCATCTCCCATCATGTAAACTTCTTTCCCGAATTTCTCCTCCCTGATGCCAGGGCCAAGGCTTTGCTTAGAGGTGGGTCCCTGGGAGTGAATACTCCATCTGCAGTCAAGTCTTGTGATGGAGGAGAGCATGGGCCAGCGGGGTCCCGGCTGCTCTGAAGGGCAGTGACCAACTGCGAGTGTAGCTGCTCAGACCCACAAGGCAGAGCTGGGGTAATGCCTTTTCGGAATCATTTCCCCCTGAGCCCAGCATTGCGGTATAGGCTGTGCCTGAAATTCCTATGGAGCACGCAGGTTTATGTTGGCATGTTCAATGTGAGCTGCAAGGGCCAAGGCAAACAAAAGCGGAGAAGTGATTCTAATTATTTGATGCTTTAAGGGCAGTGACATTTCCAGGAAAAACACATGAGGTTTTTTTCTTTTGTGTGTTAGAGCACATGCATTTTATTTTTTTTCTAGCTCTGGTACAAAGCGTCACTTGTGAGCTCTGCTCAAGGATGCAGAGGATAAAAGGCAGCAGAGCTGATGGCTGCGCGGATGCTGCCTCCGGGAGAGGGGCAAAATGTGGGTTCATGGGGAACCCGCTGTATTGACAAAGGAAACATTGGTCACGGTGCTGGAGGAAACGTGCTCTTAAAGCTGGGAGCTTTGAACAGCACTGCTACACAGGTCCCCGTTTATTGAGCATCAGCAGAATTCAGCTACACCGGAAATTTCCCAAACAGATCTTTACCTGCAGCAGTGCTGCCAGGCCCAGCTCCCCGTTGGGATCTTTCTGCTTTTTTTTGCAAATTTTAGCAGGGTGCTGTAGCAGTCTGGGTGCTGTAGCAGTCTGGGTGCTTGACCCAGTGAGCCCAGCTGCTGCCTGGGGACCTCTCCAGCCCTGGAGGCTGCACCTCTGAGCACTGACAGACTTCAGACCCAGCCTTTTGCCAGTCCACGAGCACACACATGGAGCTCAAAAGAAGCAATAGCAAACCTGCAGTGTCACAGAGATGTCCATGAAATCCCCAGACAAGCCTGGAAAGGGAACCGGCCTGGGCAGAATTAAGTCCATCAGGCTTTTCTTGCTGCCCCTTTTGGTGGAGGTACTTTTCGGTGGATGTTGAAGGATGTGGCCACTGGGAAAAATCTCTACTACCAGAGACTGGTACTATGTGCCAAGAGTCTGATGCGCATTTGACCACAGCCTCATCCTGCTTACACATCTGAGTATCTTTTACCAAGTGTCTGCTGCCTGAAGTCTAACACTTCCCTCTCGTTCAACGCAAGGACTGTTCTTCCCCAAAGCAGCCCCTTTTCGGACAAAAAGCATCTTTGGCTGAGTTTTGTTCAGCTGTTTCCCAGAAGCGACAGGCTGCTGCTGTCCTGGTTTGGCAGGACAACAGCCACGCTGGGAGAAATC
>NW_010390542.1:28323-34421 GCF_000710305.1 Buceros rhinoceros silvestris | reverse complement strand
CCGCTCATTGCAAGGACAAGTCACTTGGCTCAAGGGCAAGAGGCACGTGAGCAGCGTGGCTGTGGTAGGGCTGGTACAGGTAGATCTGTACAAAGCAGAGTGTGTCAGTAAATAAGATGAGATCCCAGTGAGGACTGGGATTGTGAGTGCTGCCTGGGGTGTGCCCACTTGCTTGCTTGCCTCAATTTCCCCCCACAAGCACACGGTGGAGGCCAGTGACACCTGTAATACCCATATTTGTGCTATCCTGACGTAAGGGGAGTTAAAGCAGAGCTTGGAATAGCTGCATGAGTACAAAACCTAATTTTGCTGAGAAAATCACCCCCTCTGCTACTATTGGCTTTTCTGTGCCTTAGCCTGGCCTCTGCACAAACCGATGGCTCACGCAGGTGAAACGCATCCTTTTTTGCAACTCACACAAATCCACATGTGCAACGTCTTCCCAACTCAGCGAAGTGAGTTTAGCACCAGCCAGTGGCTGCTAGCAAGGCCAGCACCAGGCAGCTCCCTGCGGCGTCGCGGACAGACCGGTTGCTCGGCAGCTGTGTGGTGGCGAGGGGGAACCACGCGATCCCCGGCAGGTATGTGCCTGTCTGGGGCCGTCACTGCTTCTCCTAACGCAGCCTGTCAGAAGATATTAACAGCAGCATTCAGCTCCTCCGCTACCTTGCAACGTCCTGCTTCCAGCTCATTTGCATCTCCCAAGTGGATCTCATGCTGTAACAATTACTTAGCAAAAAAGGATACTAATTAAAAGGTTCGTTAATAGCATAATTGGAAAAAGGCTCATTAATGGGGTAACTTATTAATAGGATCTTTGGTTAACCACTTCACCAGAGATCTCCCTTTGAGGTAGTGACTGCAGAAACAACAGGAGAGAGGTCTGGGAGCACCAAGGTTGTCCCAGATTGCCAAGGGAGGAAGGGATTGCGTGGTGGGGTTTGCCAGATGAGGTTTGGGAGTTCCTGCAAATGCTGATGACCCAGGGACCAAAGCAGAGTTGCTGTGAAATTCAATTACAGCCCTAAGCTTAATGCAGGTCCTTAGTACTGGAATTTGATGCTTCATTATTAATATCAGCATAAACTGCCTCAGGCTGGGGTAGACAATACTGACTTGAGTCAGGAGCGTTGCTGGGTTTAGCTCCAGCACAAACTGGACCTTCGCCAGCTAAGCAAGCACCAACTGCAGCAAGGAGAGGGTACGGATCACCACGTACCCTGCACTGAAAATTAGGGAAATGGGGAAAGATGTAACTAAAATGTTGAGTAGTTGTGGAAAGAGGAGGAAGAAGGAAAAAGAAGTCCTACATTAAGTTCTGCTGTGTAGAGGAGTGGGCTGATTCTGCGGTGGGAAAGATGAGGGTCATCCAGCTGGCCCAAAGCCACCAAGGGTGATCTCACAGGTCCCCTCATCGCAGACCCATGTGCAAAGCGAATATGAGCAATGGCAACTTGTTGGACAAGGAGGTGAGGAGCACGAGCAGGCTGTGAAGTGCTGTTAGGCACACACCTGGCAAGTCACTCTGCCATGCAGGCTGACACATCTCATTTTCCACACAAAAGGGTCAGAATCCACTGGCCAGAAAATCCTGCCTGCAAGGAGCTGGGCACAGACTAGAAAATAGCCCAAAAGTTCATGAGAAGGTCAAGATTCTGGTGAGCAGTTTGGCATGGACCATCCAGTGGTGCCTTCCGGGAGCCAGGAACACTTACTCTGGAGCTGAGTGGAGGAGGCAAACCCTCATCCTACCACAAACTGCAGTAGTGCAGGGATAGAGAAGCACGGTCCTGCAAATGAGCTTTCTGGAGAAGTTCTTCTCTCCTCTTTGGGCCACCATAGGCCAGCCCTTTTTGGAGGTTTCTCAGGCTGTGGTAGCTGGAGAACATGGAAAATGGGAAGATTGGAAAGAAGTAAAACTTGCATGGGAAAATAGAAAACAAGTATTTCTGACAATTCCCAGGCATCTTTGTCCAGGTTGCACTGTTAGATTTGGTGTTGTTGCTATTTTTATTTACAAGGCTTCAAACTGCTCGCTCAGTCCTGAAAAATGTGCTCTGTCCTCTGTTCAAAGAGCAGGGGAAGTGGTGGGAGAAACCCATCAGCCCTCTGTGCTGACATCCCTTGTTGATGGTGGAAGGGAGAACATGAAGCTGGATCCCAGAGGAACAGGACAAGGAGAGTAAAGAGAAGGGAGCTGGCAGTGGAGGAGAAGAAACAAGCGAGTTCCCTTCCAACAGGAGGATCTTCACTAACAGACTGATGTGGAACACAGGCGCTTAATTACGGAGCAATCCGGGTCTTGTTTAGGGTTAATTCAGCCCCAGGAGAAGGAAAAGTATGTCAGGAAAATGAAGGCCACTTTTTGACATGTGCCCTGGAGGGAGGGCTCAGGCACTGGTGGGGTGTGAGCGGGTGGGGGCCAGGGCCAGGCAGGCTTTGCTCCGCGATCGCAGCAGCCGATGCAGGAGAACGTGGGGCTCTGGCTGTCCCTGGAGCATTTGCCGGGGATTTGGAGAGCACTGTGCCTTTTGCACGTCAGCTGCTGCAATCCGGAAAGCCCTGCTGCAGATGGGTGAGACACTCCAATCCCCTCTGCACCGATCTCGGGCTTTCACCAGCCAGACTTCCCCTAAGCTTGCACCTGCAGCTCTAGACATGCCAAACCCTGAGAGACTTAGGAAAAAAAAAGAGGGAAGAGCAAACCAAAGAGCTCCCAGGGTCACCAAGCTCTCTTCAGCGGGAGGATGAGCTGCCTGAATCCAGGGGTTCTGCCTCCACTGCTTCCAAAATCAGCACGGGCGAGGGTGGAGTGGGATCAGATGTGAGAATCCCCTTGTGGCCCCACTTTTTGGGGCTGGTCTAGGCTAAACCCAAAGAAGGTTTGCAGGAAGGACCAGCTCAGAGGCTTTGACCTCCCCTGTCCTGGACTGTATGGCAGGAATCATGGAACAACATCTGCCAAGCCCTCAGCTGGTGGCATTTCATGGAGTAACGCTGTGCTTGAACCCTCCTGAAGGCAACCTCTGCAGTGACGGGCGAGCAGCCTGCGGCTTGTGCCTGCGAATGCTGGGGGGCAAAGTGCCACCCCAGTCCCTCGCAATGGCTTTAAGGGATTTTGGGGCAAGCCCAAAGCAAACACAGGAAGTTGCACATAGAAAATCAGACACGCAGCTTGAGAAGCAGCTTTTTAAAGGCTGGATCTCTCCAGGCACTCAAAGAAAATAAAAAGTTTGTATTTCGTTGTTTCTGCTTGACTCTTTCACCTCCACACTTTATTGATTCACCAGAACTTTCTAAAACAGTTAATAGCATTTGTAAGTGTTTGTGTTTGCAGTACTTATGTTTATTAATGGAAAGGCGCTTTTTTTCATATTGGCCCTTTCTTTTTCCTTCAGCTGGCAAGCAACTCCCAGAAGCTTGACTGATTCTGATCAGATGTCTAAAACTTTCCACATATGATGCCAAATTAACATCTCTGACTGTAGAAATGGCTGTAGATAAACGTGTCTATATCTAGGATAAACAAATGCTAAGGAAAAGATACACAGAGCTGTGTGTGCAATGAAAACGCCTCTCTACTTCTCCAATAGAGCCATGGCAAAGTGTGAGATGGAGGATGTGAAAGTGGGAGGGGAAGGATCCAGCTCTGCCTTCACTGCCCAAATCCAAGAGTCCATGGTGATATCAGGGAGCCAGGAAGAGGGAAAAGTGGTGCAGTGCAAGGGAAGAATGAAAAGAGGAGATGAGTAAACAGCATCTCCATGAAGGCTGATACCACGTTCCTGCTTTTGAAGGTGATAAATAAAAGCAAAGCTCCCAGGGCAGTGGTTAAACCAAGGAGAACTGGCAAAGGGTGTTCTCCTACACCTGCTACCTTTAAAAACCTGTCTCTGAGACACAAGCATTGCACAGGACTCTCTGAAGGTCTTCTCTGGTCCCTACTCGGGAAGGGAGTTGGGACCCAGGGAGTTGAGATGCAGGGTGGGGTGGAGGCCACCCAGCTATACCACACTCCCCTTTGTAAGGAGAGCAGTGAAGTGGAGATGACAACAATGGAGAAGGTCTCCTGGAGTCTGCCATGAGCTGCACCCCGTGCCCAGGAGCAAAAGTAAATGGAGGCGAGTTATCAGTCATGGCACACCTTGCTGAGCAAACATGGTTTGATTACATCTGTTTATTCCCCCTCTTCTAGTTTCTCCAACAGACATTCGTGCCTCTGTCAAGCATCCACTTGCATCTTGTTATCCCCAAATCCTTTCTTTGATCTGGGGACTCAATGAGTGGCTCCTTAACAGTGCCCCTCTGTGCTGAAGCAAGGCAGCTTTGTCCCCAGTTTGCCACTGCTCCAAGCCAGACACAGCAGGCTCCAGGAGGAAAACTAAGTCTTAGCTATTGGACGTGTGTCTAGGAGCCCTTTTCATCCCCATCTCACAGTGATTCTGCTGGTTGGCTCACCAGGTGTTGATAAAACTGATGCACAGTTGGGGGACGTTACTCATCCAAAGCTTGGCACCTTCAACAGAATATGTTACGGGAATGTGGAAGGCATAAAGAAGGCTAATTTCTACATGCAGAGCAGCAGCATTTCAGGGGGAAGACAAATTTCAGCTGCAGACTTACAAAGGCTGCTGGTAAAGATACTTGCTCAGTTCTCGCGTTCTCCAGAAAGAAGAACGTCCTGCTCTTGGATAAGTGCTCAGCCCAAACTACCAAAGCTTTCTCATTCTGCTAACTCCATCCTAAAAGCACACCTTGCCCTGATGACACCCTCACCTATCTCTTCACTGTCCCAGTAACGACATCACAAAATCCCAACATCAATGTCCATGGCTCCCTGGGACACCTCTTACTCCCTGGTAGGATTTATCTCTATGAATACGCACTGATGGGACTGCCAGCACCACGTCCCTGCCATGTCACCAGGATTCAGTTTGCAGGTCGGTCACATGCAGATGAGAAGGTCTGAGTCTCCATGTGGCACCACAGACCAAGCTTCAAAGCAAGCTCTGCATCCTTTTTACTTCTGAGCAGCATATGGTCCAGAGCAGAGAAAATTCCACAGATGAGGTTGCCATCTGGGCTCTGTCCATCTCTACTGAAGCATTTAGCTGCAGCTGATGAAACATGAGGGCTGGAGCTGAATTTTCCAATATCTCATACATGTTTAGCAAAACTACTCACTCAGTGTTATGCATTTAATAAAGTTTTGTTGTTGTTGTTGTTATGTTTGGTATTCAGAAGAGTGCTTGACAAAGCATAGGAGCAGTTCTGCTTTCAGTTATTCTGGATTTCTAGAGGCCATACCCCATACTTCTGCTCATGGAAGTATGAGGAGAAGATGGTCTGTAATTTTAATTGCTGTTTAAAACAGCCGTAAATGGAAGTGGGCTTTCTGGCGGGTTGGTAAGCCGAGCTGTTGGCAGATGTTTCCAAATGCCTCGTTATAAATGCAAACAAAACAGAGGGTTTGCACTCAGAAGTTTGCCAGGGGATGCAGAAGAAAGCAATAAAGCCCTGTCAGGTGATTCACAGGGCACCCTCCCAGGAGAATGAAAAAATATTTATTTACCATCTGGTGCAATCATATGCCTTCCAAAATCAGCAAAACCCACCCCTTTCTTCTCAGAAATACCTTTGTGAGCAGGGGACAGAGGTATCCTTGGAGGCACCCAGAGCCCGGCCAAATTGCGCTAGAGGAACAAATCACTCCTTTCCCCTCCATATTCTGTTCCTAATTTGCGCTAATTATGTACATGTTATTCTTAATCTATCCTGTGATGAGGAAAAGGGCTGGTCCCATGGTTACAGCAGGGAAATAGGACCTGGGGTGTCTGAGCTTTGTTTGCAGTTACGCTGGCAGCTGTTTGCCTTTTTGCAGGGAGAAATCAGGTCCATCCCTTTAGGGGCACAGCAAGGTTCCTTCAGACCATCTCATTCTCATCCACTGCCATTTACCTTACTGCAGAAACAATGATAATCTATAATTAAAGGAGATATCTCCCTGGTTAAGAGCCAAAAGCCATTGCATAGGCGGTTCCTGGACATGCCGAGCCGTTCAGGTCAGGCGAGAGCACCGGGAGCAGGGAAGGTGAGCA
>NW_010390542.1:27707-28140 GCF_000710305.1 Buceros rhinoceros silvestris | reverse complement strand
GCGGGGGCTTCCAAGGGGGGATTTGCTTTTTTTTTTTTTTGCAGGGCTGGGATGAGCCTGATTTGTCTGGACAGCATCTCCGTTGCTGTGGAGAAAGCTTCGCTGCATCCACTGTCTCCGGTCCAAATTCAAGCTGAAAGCAAGCGGGGGCAGAGCTACCTCAGAGACCATGGTCTGGATGAGGAAATACTTTTCTGCCAAGATGCTTTCAAGGAGCACGTTGACTCTTTGGGCTTAATTCTCCAAAGACAGTGATTAGTCTAGAGAATGCTGTTCAGAGTACTCCAGGAATTACAGGGAGCTTTGATTTCCCAGTACCGCTGAATTTAAGACAGCTTGCCATACTGGATCTCCTATTCCCCAGTTGCCAAACATCCCTCATTACACGCCCCAGTCCATGTTACGGGTACCATGGCACCAGCTGTATCTCCTG
>NW_010390542.1:19578-27591 GCF_000710305.1 Buceros rhinoceros silvestris | reverse complement strand
GAAGAGCACAGCACATTCAGAGGGCCACAGTGCAATAGGGTGGTGAGAGACAGGTGACTGGTCGCTAAAGCCACGTTGAGGTCCCACAGCTCCCCTCACACAGAGCTTTTTTCCTCCCTCAACCAGCCGATGCTCCTTTCTAAGCATCCAGACAGCATTGCTCTGCCTCGTGAATGAATGAAACGGGCTTTTCCAGAGGCTGTCTGCAGCCCAGATGCATTCAAGGGACAACTGGGCTCCTCTTTCCAGGAGATCCTTTGATCTCTCCTCAAAAACGGAGGTAGCATTATTATTTCTTTCTTCAGTATGCATTGCTATCTATGGGAGATGCAAGAGATGGAGGACATTTGGTTATCATAACAATGGTTTCAATTAGCCGACCCCTCCCTGCCCTCTTTTAAACTGGTCTGCCTAGCAAAGATGTCCGTGATGGCATCTGGGGCACATGTTGTGACTCTGAAGCTGAAGAGGTTCTTGTGAGCCTCCTCTTCCCTTCTGTGATGAGATAGTTCATGGAAAACATGCCGGTTTAATATATCCCAAATTAAAATGCCAGTCAATCAAAGACCTGATCACTATGGATGCCAGGACTTTTTGTAAGCAGAGGCCAGAGAAGGATCATAGAAAATAGTGTTGTTTTGCTTTTTTCGTCCTTTTCCTCTTTCTTTTTCCCCTCTCTGCTGGTTCCACATCTTAAAGAAGCTGGAAGATGGTGCAGCATGGCTCCAGCGATGGACAAACCATGACATTGGAGCCAGCCACACAAAAAGGCCACACCTACATCCCCAAGCACAGCACTGGACCATGCGTGGGCCAAGGGCTGCACTGGGATGCTGGGATGCCAGGATACCAGGACATGCTCCACACCAGGGCATGCTCCTCACCAGGACCTCAGATCACCACCCGAGTTCCCATCCCCAGCACCCAGCCAGCAGTCGGCTGCCTCTCTCCAGTGGGTAGCTTTTCATGCAAAATCCACAGTCTTTTTCCTGTGTTTGACCTGGCATTCAGGAATTTCCCTTCCCTGCCCAGGTCCACCGCTCCCCCCTGAGCAAACACTCGTATCAGCTATCCACAAGGCAATTTCCTCTCCAAGTGCTGCTCACTGGAACTGAAGGCCAAGCTGCCGCACACCAGCCTCCAGACATGTTCCTTCTCTACCTTCCCTTCTCTTTAATAGAGCTCAGGAGCTCCTCCATCCCAACTCCAGTGATTCTTTTGCTGCTAGGAAAAGCAATAGTGGAAGCAGAGGTGGAGAGGAGCATTGCAGGTTCCTGGAGATGCACTTCCAGTGTCCTGCAACCCCTCGGGAAAGAAGCGTGTGCGATGTGCTGCAGGAAAGAGCGTTGATGGGAGAGGAGGTTTGTGTTCTCTTTGCAGCACCTACATGATGCAACCATCATTCCACAAGCACATTTTTAGACTGTGAGTCAAGTTTCACAGAGGTTTTGTAATCATCCCAGAAGCATGTTTGATTTATAGTTACTTTCCACCAGAACACATGGAAGGACACTCCACCTCTGTTAATGGTATCTGGAAACAGAGGCACTATGCGGTGGGGGATTCTCTCAACATAAATTAAACTGGGAGTCCAGTTCTCATGCCTAGCGCTTTCTGGAAATTAGATGAAATGGCACACACTGTTTTTTCCTTGTTACTTCAATCAAAGAGCTCTCAGACTCCAATTAGCATTTAGAATAAAATTGGAGATAACTTGATTCGGCCCCTAGATTTAACTCCAGACTGCTCCAAATGCAAACTGCATTTGCTAGTATGTCTCTGAATGCAGACATGTGGCTTTTGCTCTAATTATACCTGTTTGGTCTGTATTTCTGGGGAAAAAAGATGAAGATCTATTAAAAGCAATGTTTCACGCTTGCAGCAGGAGGGCAAAGCTCAGCAGAACTTGCTTATTTCTGCCTAGATGTAAAGATGTTAATGAGATTTTAGAATAAAATAGAGACACAGCCCGAACTTACTATCCATTCCTTCTGACTCTGATTAAACAGATCTAATGGGCAGTGACCAGGGCTTGCGCGCTTCTGATTGTTGGGCTACCTGGAAAATTATGGCACTCCCCTCTAGTGCCTAGTGATGGCCAGTTGTAGGGAGAAATAAGCTATAGATGGAGAAGGGCAAGGTAATATAGGACATGCCTTCTCCCACATCCTTGAGGCTCAGCTGTTGGGAAGCTGGTCTGGACACAAGCAAAGGTCCAGGCAGAGTCAGGCCATGTTTTATTCTTTGGGAATTAATTGTTGCACATCTTACAAGAAACCATAATACCTTCTGTTTACGCCCTCATTTATCCCCTCCTTTTACTGGTGCTCCTTTAGGATAGCACCAGTAAATTCTGGGATGCTTCATGTGTCACTGGTGCAGCAGAGTAATTGACTACTGCAGAAAAACTAATTCTGGAGATTTTGTGTTAATTATAAATTCTTAATTAGGGTCAGTGGAGTCACCCTCCCTCTCATGGGACAATCTCTGTGATCACCAGTAGATGAAAGATGTCAGGATTGCAGACATGATCAAAGCCCAGTGCAGGAGCAGGAAGGCGAAGGTGCAGCCTCAGCACGAGCTGCTGGCTCTGGGTGATTTGACGAGGAGTTCAGAGCAGCAACGGTCATTTGTGTGTGCAGGGAGGGCACTCTGCATTGCAGCTAGCAAATAACCCGTACATTTTGCTTTGCTTTGAAAGTTTATCCTGGAGACTGAGAACCTCAACACACACAGAAAAAGAAGCAAAGACTTGCTGAGTAACAGTTCTTTCCAGATATGAGGGGCTGGATCAGAGCCAGAAACTGGTAGGAAAGCGAAATCCAAATTATTTAGGACAAGCTCTGAAAACTTGACCCAAAATCTAAGTTAAAGGCTGTGAGAAAGATTTCTTCACCATGAGGAAAACCGCTGAACTGGGCTGGCAGGAGAGCAAGAAATGCAACAGTGGCAATGTCACAGCCATGACATTTGCTCTCGATCCGCCTCGCAGCAAGAAGGATCCCGTCATCGCATTTCTGGGAGAGAGCACAGGAGTGACTGGGTGACTCAGCTCAGATCATCCTTAGCTCCAGGGCTCCAATTTGTCTTTTTTTGGACCAAGCTGAATACATCCAAAAGGAAGAGGTGAGGTGGATGGACCCTGCGAGACTTCCCCAAGGGGAGTTAGACCTGGATCAGGCACATACTGGGTCTCTCACCCATGCTCCCAGTATGTGCTCTAGGTTGGTTCCTGTTTCCACTGGCTATCCTACTCTGCACCCAGGAACCACACCTCTGGCAGAATTTTTCCCCCAAAAGAGATGTATTTTCTTGGAAAGATTTTCATCTTACACATGCAAACTATTTTGTAAAAATAGTAATTTTCAATCAGTTTTACTGCTGAATCCCTAATTTCTATCAGTCTTCAGGATCCTTTGCGTATTCCTGAGCTGCTGGGGACAGGGACTGTTTCCTGCCCTTCGCAGTCAAGGAAAGTTTTTTCATGTTGCCTCTCACTGTAAAATTTTAAAACTAAGGTTTTTTTCTGTGGGAAATAAGCAACTGCAGTAGTTTCAGGCTCAATTAAGGGTGGATTTGAATATCAGGCTGTAACAACCGATGCTGGTTTGGCTTTTTGGCAATTTAGAAATTGTGGGAAAACAATCAAACTTTGTTTTGAATAGTTTTGAATCCTCTTCCCCAACTGGAATACATCTGCCTGGGTTTGAAAAAAGCATCCGGGTTTGAGTCCAAGCTTTATCACATTTGTTATTTCTAAACTCAAATTCCCAACCTAGAAGATTCGATAATTTCAACATATCGTATATATTTATTTGCCAGTTCTATAGACATATAGATCTACAGCTTGTTTCTAACAACTTTCTATTTCAGAATCACTTGAAATGATTATCTTTTCCTAACTGAAGAAGTAAGGAGGTTCAACACACATTTTTAAAAAATTCTAGTAGCTTGTAACCTGCATTTTCTGGTTGAAAAAGCCTTGTGAGAAAATATCACCTATCTCTAGTTACAATTCAGACAAATAAAAAGCTAGAAAAAAAGCAATTTAATGGTGGGGGGGGGGGTATGCGTGTGTGCTGCATATAATCATCTCCACATACAGGATGTACTGGGAACGTTTTCATAGCTGGAGAAATAGAGGGCTGCTTCTAGGAAATCATCTCCTCAAGGCACAGGCTATATGAAACATGACAGACGGTGAGGTTTTCTGACATGGACAAGTTGAGTAAGAATGAAAGATTGGGCTTTAACGGACCAGCAAGATCTTAAGCAACATCCAAGGTTTCCACAGCAAGAGAGGGAAACACCACATCCTTCAGCTCCATGCAGAAGAGGTAGGAGAGCAGCAAGAGATGATGTGTTTGTAGAAACATCCCCGAGCCTGGATCCTTTCCAACGCATTACTTGGTGCGAAGGAATGTATTAAATCGCTTTTTGAAAATGTATGTTGAAACACACAGCTCCATATGTCCTGTGTCATCGCCCCTGTGATATACTGCATGGCGGGGACCTCGCGTCGGAAAGGCAGAGCTGGGCTGGTAATGCACCCCTCGCTCCATCATGCTCGGAGATGAGCACCCACAGCCGCCTGCCTGCCCCTCCTGGCAGGGGACACACACGTTTTGTCCCTGAAGGTCTGTCTCCAGCAAAGATCGAATGCAAACCCAGCTGCAGTGCTTGCCAAGACCCAGGTCTGCAGAGCTGCCCGGATGGGAATCACTCTTTGCCTGAGCTCATCAGCTTTGTCCTAACCCTGCTGCAATGGGGAATAATTCAGGCTGTTTCTCTAATACAGGAGAAGAAACGCAAGCTGAAAACCTGAAGTTAGGCAGCAGCAAACCCTGAAGGCCCCCCCGCATGCAGCACTGGGCACTAGAGGTTCAACTTCCGTGGTCACAGCCCCAGCAGGCAGCCCCAGTCGCTGGCACCCTATGATGGTGCAAATCGTCTTCCACCCCCTGAACGCACCACGCCACGGACCTGCTGGCGGGTGCTTTGCTCAGGGGTGGAAACACGTTAAATAACAAGCCCTTTGCCTTCGTGGCCTCTTTGCTTCATTGCTTCCAGCTACCCGCCGGGTCAGGTCAGGGCAAGCAAGTGGTGCTGGTTAACAACTGGCATCGTCTGAGCAGACAGAGCAATTGAGAGTCAAACTCAAGTCCTGATGTCTGTCTGCATCAGGGACGGGACCTGCTCACCCTGCTGTGGTCCAGAAAAATTCAGCATGGAGTTGTTCTGCCTTCTTCCATCAAAGCTTTGCTTTACCATTCGTGCTGAGGTCCCCTGAAGCGGTGGGGATGTCCAGACCCAGCAAAGCAATAGGTCTTATGAGTCTTTCCCAAATTCGTCCATGACACAAAAGCCCATGGGATGAACCTCTCCTGGGGTGGGGGTGCCCTGCCAGACAACCAGGCTTTCATCCCAAATCCCGCCACAAACTTGGACCTGGGGCTCTTGCTTCCTGTTGTTTAAACAACAGCCTCGTGTGGAGATTCCACCAATGAAGTCAAGGCGATGCTTTTCCAAGCAGCGAGATAAAAATTCCTTCTGAATTTACAACTTCTTAAGTTATCTGGGGCTGCTGCAGAGCGAGAAACAACTTCAAATAGATGGAATTACTGGGTGCCTTTACAAGTTATTCTGCTGTTTCTTCACTGCAGAAATAAATCCCTTTGTTCTGTCAGATAAAAATGTGCAAGAAAAGCCAGTCCTTAATACGAACTCTATGCCTGATTATTTCTTAAAGTCAACAAATAAAAAAATGTTAAGAAAATGACTGGAGTTTTCTAAGGATAAATATGAACCTCCTATACTCCAGGTTGCAACCAGGGTCCTGTCCTGTCTTCAGGTGGGGGCTGTAGCTGGGATGTCCAAGCCAGTGAGGGTGGAGTTGGATTTCTGACTCCCCAGAACCGAATTTGGGGTCTAATTTCCCAAACTGAATTTTGTTTCTGCAAAAATTCAGACCCAGGGCCCAGACCACAGTGCTGGCAATACATCTGGGTGTCTGCAGGAGCTTTCTGCTGGAGTGTCCAAAGGTCAGAGGTTGTGACATTAAAGCTGTGAGGAATTCTTCATCAGGAACTTCTTTTAGTTCTTTTTTGATTTCTCATCCCAAACTAAAAATCCTGGCAGAAAATTTTGTCCTTCATCTTTGCTCTCCTTCTCCTTTGTCATCTTTTTTTTTTTTTTTTTTGCATTATCAGTGGAACGGAGAGTTCTTTCCATTAGGAATGGAAAATTTATGGTGAGGGGAAAATGAAGGAAACTGGTTTTCTTCCAACTGATATGTTGGAGTGATTAAAGAATGGTGGAGATGTCCAAGGAACCAATGGCATTACATGTCTCATTTTCTAAGGAATCTGGGTGCCGAATTTCCTCCAGATTCCTGAGAAAAGCACAGCCCTGGTGGCTGTTTAAGGACAAGTAGCTCTGAGCCTTAGCAGCTCTGCTCCCTTTCATGTCAGCAGCAGATCTGCTTAAGGGTTAACAGCGTCTTTAGCTTCTATCAGCCGGATTGCGACTCAATTTTACATTTCATCTCTATTCACAGAACTCCTATTGATGTCAATATCCTGTTGGTTTTTTTTTTTTTCCTTTTGATGTTTGATTTTCCCCTGCTGGCTGCATGCGTGTACACGGAGGCTGATCAGAGTATATGACATTTATTTTAACAAGGGAGGAGAGGGAATGGGGTGTTTTGTCTCACTCGACATCCCCTGCTCTGTGGGACGAGGTAGCTGGCACAGGATCTCCTGCGTTTCGCATACGGAGGGTACAGCTATGTGGCTGACAATCATTAATTAAGTTAATTGCAGAGAACGAAGCCTGCCTGTGCTGTCGAGGGAGCTGAAGCCCCGAAATCCTTGTGCAGGCTGAGGAGGTCTGGGGAGGTCAGCAAACCGCTGCTGGGCTGCAGGACACACTCCCATCCGGTGGCAATGGCTGGTGAAGGAACACACTGCTACCAGCTGTGGCTGCGGCAGGTCCTCGTGGCAGGGAGATAGCACCGCGGACTGCCACGTTTCTTGGCAGACTCGGTTTGGCAGGACTTTGGAGTTGAAATCCTCCTCCCCTCGCAGCAGGATGGTCACTCCAGGTTCAGGCTGAGACTCACAGCTGCTTCTAGTCCAAACTTTGATTTGATGGATGCTCCTTGGATGAGGATGAGAAGCTGGATTTGCTATGTGCTCTTTCTACAGACCATTCCTAATAAAGTAATGCCTTTTCCCTGTGGCACCAGACAGCAAAATGCCATAAAAATATTTCACAAAATTGGTATTGATGTTGGCATACCTGAATGGCATGAGCTTCATCCAGGCAGAAAAAAATGGCTATGAAAATCCTCCTTAATTTTGTCATATTTCTTCATACAAATATTGCCAGCTTCAGAGTTTGGAATTCAAAATTTGGGTCCAGATTTCCTTTGGCAGTGATTTCTTCAGCTTAGGATGGGCTGACACAACTGGGGAATTAAGACGTGTATTGAAGTCTGAGACAATTTGGACTCTGCTCAGAATCCACAAGTTCAACCCACCTCTTTGCAAATCGTTTCCTCCAACCAGCCATGCCTGCCTGGGCTTCTTTCCTCCGGCTGGGGGAAGAAGGGTCAGCGTCTGGGAGGACAGATGGGAGACAGGGCACGTTAAAGGGGTGCCGTGCATTCGTACTAACACACGACTAGTCGAGAGCTTGTGCAACCAGTGGATGTTCATTTTAGTCTTGTTGCAGGAGGCTCAGACAACCTTCCCAGTAGCAGCTTAGCTAATAATAATTTAACAATGTGCAACTGCTCTGTTTATGGTAAAAGTGCTGACCACATAGTGTACGATGGTTTTCCGTGCACTGTACCTCACCAGGAAAAAATGCAAAACCCACTAAGAACAACTGAAGTCTGCAGTTTTCCCAGTCCTCAAATCGTTTTCCCCAGTAGCTGGAATGTCTCTGATGTGGCATTTCCAGCCATCCTGCTCACAAGCCAGGAGCTGCAGGAGCACGGCGCAGGAGCAG
>NW_010390542.1:18996-19481 GCF_000710305.1 Buceros rhinoceros silvestris | reverse complement strand
CAGGAATGGTGGTACTGAGTAAAATCTATCTCTGAGGGCTTTCCTCATCCACTGCCTAACAGAGCAGATGGAAAGTTGTCCTAAAGGCGGAAGTGGAGAATATAACCAGAGCCCTGCCAGTAGCAGACTGGAGGACGGATCTGCAGCCATCTTCAGTCTGTCATAACTTATTTGTATAAATTACCAAGTGCTACCATTCAATATGAAATCTCTTCCTTGCGAAAATCACATGCTACAATCAATAAGTCAGCACGTCTACAAGGCTTTGGGATTCCCCAGTGTGAGACAGGGCATATAAATAATGATCACATCACCAGGAGACCAGATACTTTTCTTTCTTGATCAGCAAAGAACACGCTATCTTTCTACACACCTGACATGAAGGAAAATAGGATGATGATGGTGGTGATGATGATAATAGCAGTGCATAATACGATAAATTGCATGCAAATCTGCCAGCCATCAGGAAAGCATTTTACCGGCCT
>NW_010390542.1:9054-18877 GCF_000710305.1 Buceros rhinoceros silvestris | reverse complement strand
CTTTCCCTATTATGGGGTTTAATTAATGTGATACATGGACAAACATGTATTTTATTTCCAGAATGGGAGTTGTAATTTCCTGAGGCTTGGAAACCCAGATGGTTTTGAGTTTAGAATATATAAGGATTTGTTTTTAAAGAGTATTTCAGTAGAGGCTGGAGGAGGGTGGGTCTTTTTACTTAGTTCAAAGTTAAATTTGTGTGCTTTCAGATGAAGTTCAGAGCTTCTGATCAGACGCTTGCTGGGAGCAGGGATAGTGAAGGGCTGAAATATGCAGACAGCCACAGGACAATAGCTGTGGGAAGTCTTGTCTGTCTTTGAAATGAGGTCTCATCCAAGGAACCGGGATAGTTCCAGGCTGGAAGAAGCTTGGGATGCTGACAGGCGATGGGAGCAGGGATCACGGCCCTTGAAAATGAGACCCAGACCCAAAAATAAACCTCTCCTTGTGGTGCAGGCTGCCCAGCCACCATCGTGGTGTGGCACTGGGAGGGTTCCCATACTGGTTTTGAATGATACCCTTGAGATGACACAGTCAGAGTGTTCCTGGGGTTAGTCATCCACAGACATAATAAGGACCCATTTCATCTTTTTCCCCTGGGTTTCTTTGCCTTGTAAGGGCTGGAATAGTGACTCATGTCTTAAGCACATTAAACCCATCTTAATGGGGCCATGGATGGAGAGATCATTAAGGAGTCGACATCTCTAGCTCAAAAATCAGCACAGCCTGAGTCACTGAATGTTCCTGAGATCTGGATGCAAACACTTTGCTGTGTCTCTAACCCTTTTTCCCACCCACTTTTTGCAAGCTTATGTTTCTCATTAACTTCTTCAAGTCCCACCACCTTCACCGAGCTGTTGTGAAGCGTTATTCCAGATGTGCAATGCCATCCTCTCCTTGATGCTGGTTACGCGTACATAGGGTGAAGCATTTCTTGAGAAGAAGGAACTGTTAAGCCCAACAGAACAGAGGGCTTTAAAAGGCACAGAAGTTCTCATTTTTCTTATTCTGTCATCTTTTTAATGCTGCTGGTCATGGGAGCAATTGTAAATCAGCTCCTCTACCAGGACCAAAAGCTCCTCGATTTTCTCCTTCAAGCCCTTTTAGGAATTAGTTTAAACTTCATTATGAGTCAGTTAGTGTCTACCTTCCTTTTCTTTTGATTAATTCTCCAGGTCAGAGAGAGATCATCTGGAAACCTGCTTTCTGCAGTGCTGAGCAAGCTGTCCTACCCCACCAGCCCCATGCCTTGCAGAATCAGGTTCTTCTGCAGGAGAAATAGATTTTGGCAGAAGTAATTTTGTACCCAAACACCCCAGAGCCTGTTTTCTCTAAATCTCTGCAAAACACACCCAAACATTACTTTTTGTTCTTAGTGGAATCCAAAGAGTTTCAGCTCCTCTTTCCCAGCAAAATTAACCCTGGCTGTTGACTGTGTCTGCATTTGAGAGCCAAGTAATTGTAGAGTTCTTCAATAGAGCTGCATCTGACAGTGAGTTCCTACCGCCTCGAGCCTTTGTAACCAAACACACGGCTGAGTGGTGCAAATGCTAAAAACACTCATGCTGATTGTCAGTGGATGGAAACTGCAGACTCAACTTTTGGTCTGCTCAACAAGTTTAAATAATAGGGCTGTTAGGTAACTTAATTTCTGAATCAAGCTGAGTGCCAGCGATAATTGCAGTGGCGTATATGTGGACCCGATGCCTCCACTAATCAGGGTGAGTTTTGTGCTGTCAGAGCTACCTGGAGCATGGCTGATTGGGATCCTGATGCTTTTCTACAGGCAAAGTAAATTGCTCTTATGTGGAGTCTGTTTGCACTGTTAGAAACCATGTCCTGCTGGCAGCAGCTCCCAGCCAGCAGCAAACTTGCTGAAGCCTTAGTATGCTGCAAACATGGCTTGAATTGGAACAAGCTGATCTTCAAATGGAAAGGCTCAGTTGCCACATCGAGTCCCCTGGGGCAGTCATTCCTGCATGACAGTGCTTCCCCTCAGAAGGTTTGGTGGATGCTGGGTAAAGAAACTCTACAGATCTTAGCAGTCCTGGACTCAGGACTGGGAATTTTAAGCTAAGGGTCTCCTCCGTAGGCATAGCACCCCCAAGGCTTCAAAAGTCATGGGATGGCTCAAAATAGCCCATTTAATAGCAATTATGTTCCACATTCCTCCCCACCCCAAACTTCAACCATTACAGATCTCATTTGCTCTGAGATCATCACGGATGAGAATTTCCTATTTTACAGAAAAGGAAGCAGTTATTATTCCATAGTTGTTGGGGTCACTGGGAAAACACTGAATGTCCTGAGACTGATGATAAAATTGAGAGCTGACCATAAGAACTGTCCTACAGATAGAAGCAAATCAGAAACAAGAGACAGATTTTTGAACTCATGTAAATCACTCCATACCTAGGTCCTCTAAATTAGGACCTAAAACCACCGAAGGCTGTCTAGGCGTATTTTAATCAAGAGCTCATTCTTCTGCCGCCTACTATTTAGCATGTAAGCACCATGGCTGAAATAATCTTCCAAACACAGAGACTTTACAAAATTGCAGGGAGGAGGCACCACCTCATCATTATCCTCCTCAGAAGAGCCTGGTTAAAAATACACCACATATCCATGCAGGCTCCAGTGCTGAGAGGGGCAGCAGCTTTCAGACACAGTCACCAGCTCAAAGGAATCGTAATTAGGGATAAGCAGTCAGCCAGGATACTGTTCTTCAATCTCTGTTTTGTATTCCCTGAACAAATTGTGCTTCTCTGAGACATTCCTGGTTGAGATTCTGACTTCCATCTTCTGGTCAGAAAAACCAATGTAGCCCGTTGGAAACCATGTCGTTAAATCCATTGGACGTGGTGGGACACCTGAACTGAAGGTGATATCCTCACCCATAGCATTTCAGAGTGGATACAAGCAGCAGCCATAAAGCATCTGCCACATGAGACACAATGGTGCTTACAGATGTGCTTTTGGTGGCTGTTGTGTGAGTGCCCATGCTCTGGAATTGTTTCCTGCTCCCTTCTGGTGTTGAAGTGAAACAGGATGGTAAACAACTCTATTTCTGCTTCTAGTTCAAGCCAATGTCATCTTGCTCCTGCTTCTGTTCAGTTCTGGAGCCTTAGACCATGAGCTAATTTGGCTTCTTGGAGCAGAGGAAGAAGCCAAGTAGAAAGGGGAAAAAAAAAAAGGGAAAAAAAAATAGAGCAAACAACCTCCCTATTCTCCAAGGCAAAGGGCTGTGGTGGCACCAGCCCGCTCTTTCCAACCAGTCCCTTAGCAATGTAATCCTGCATTTTCTGCGATCACTCCCTGCTCCGAATTTTGCATGCAGCTGATGAGGGACTGGAGTGATCACTTGTGGCTCACCATGCTTGAGACTATTTTCATGTGGTCTTGGTCTCCTCCGAAGTATACAATGCTCAGGAATGAGAAGATTACAACCTTCATGAGCCATGGTTTCTCCTTCCTCCAGAGGAACATTGCATTTTGGTGAGGTAGCAGCTCCTGCTAAGATGCTCCCGTGGCACCTCTTCCAGAATGTGTTTAAAGGAGCCGTAAAAGCCCCTCCCCAGCCCTTCTTTCAGCAGCTTCTCTACCAGGCATCGTCCGCCTCATGTCCACAAGCTTTTGCCAAGTGCTCTGACCCACAGAGAAGCACATAGTTAGGGAGAAGCTCCTTGGAAAACGACTGATGAGATAGAGCCCAGTAAGAAAGTGGGGGGGGTTGTGCACGTATTTTGTGTGATTTTTATTTGACAAATGCTGAAGGAACCTGAAGTATTTCCATGGACATAGTCAAAAACATTTTCACCTTTTAGCATGGTTCCGAATTCCGGTTTTTCATTCCAAATGGGGATGAGGGATTCTCTCAGGACAGGAAAACTGACTCTCTTTGTTTCTTTTCCCAAAATCTGCTCAGCATCTTAACACAAAGCCAATTTTCCGATAGAAAAATAAAACCTGCAAAAGCCATCCTTCAGGATGGCTGAAAGATATTTTTTATATATATATGTATAGATAGATGAACTGATAAGGGAATTATCTGGCCTCACTGCAGGCCATTAGAACATGGTAACTCCCCAAATTTTGAGCACACCTGATGTTTAATTCTATCCAAGTTGTGCCATGGGACAACTGTGTTAAAAACTGGGGCTGAGAAAAAATAACCATTGATGATACTGGTACTGGCCATGCCAAGGGAAGCTCCCAGTGAATGCCTGGACTGCCCTGAGCCCTGACAGCTTCAGTCCTCTCTCTGCGGGCTCTGGCACATGGGCAAGATGTAGAATCAGTGCAGGACTGCGAAAGAAAACAAAGGAGATGCTCCAAAACACTGTTCCCTTCTCAAAACAAAGGCCACCAGAGGTATTTTTGTACACACTTCACCTGGGCCAGTTTCCCGTGGGGAGCACACAACAGAAATGTAACTTGTTTCTAGCACCAAAACAGCTGGTTGAGAGCACCTTTTCTCTTGCTTGCAACAAATAGCTCAGATCCTTCCAGATCCTCACATGAATTCAGAGTCAGCCTCTTGCCCAGAAGGGTTTCATTAACCGACAGCCAAGATCTTTGCAAATTCTGGTTAGTTCTGCAAATTCAAGGACTGTCAGTTCCCAACACTGGGAAAACATTAGGCTCTTGAGGGCTTAACGTGGCTCTTTGTTTTACAATCATTGGAGAGCTCATGGCCATTCATGAACTCTGAGTGTTGCAACATGATCCTTTTTTTCCAGGATGATTTAAGGAAAAAAGAAGAAAAAAAGAAAGATGAAAGTCTCTTAGTAGAGACATTTTAACAATTCCTTTAATGGCTATATAAACAGAAACAAAATCAAACAGCAATTAGCTGTCATTATACTTTAGCCTAAAAAAAATTCTACGCATGTGAAATGATAACCACTGCCATTACACGGGACTTCTGTGCATGTTTGGCTGGATAATTATACCAGTGTGCCCTTCAGGAGAGAGCAAATTCCTTCCCTTCGTAGTTGCTGGGTTTTCCTCCCGCTCGTGGACCTGCCATCTTCAGCGATGGCTTTGGCAGTGGTTGGAGCTTAGGAACAGAGTGGTGACAGGAACAAGATTAAATATTGCTGCTGGAGTGAGAAAACCAGGGAAAAAAAAGAGATTTCAAAAAGTAATTTGAAGCCCTTGTGTGTGCTCATGGGAGGGCTCAAGGTGGCTGGCTGTGGGTGCTGAGGTGTGCGCCGGGGCCCTTGTCCACCTTTGTGTTTGCACACTGGGCTGGGGGATCCGAAGGACACCGTGTTTTGCCTGGGAATGACACACCGGGCTGCAGCATGAGGACCATGGGAGGCCTCCAAGCTGCTGAGCCAGAATGCAGGGTTTTCCACCAGGCAGGTGGGGCCAGGGCTGACTAGTGCTTCTTGCAAAGGCAACCGCACCAGCGAGAGCGGTAACAGCATGAATGACAGGTCCACTTATCCCCATGGAAATGTATTCTCGAGTCAGGTCAGAGCCCGCGCAAGGGCTCATGCTTCCTCCAAAGACAGCAGAACAGCCGGCAGGCTGATTTCTATTCCAACCACCACTGCTGTTTAATCTTGACTTATGGAGGAAACATATGGAATGTATTGAAAAAATATTGCTGTACTCTCTGTAGCTCCTCTCACCCTCTCCTTGGAGCAGGGACCAGAATTATTAAACATCTGCTATTCTTTAGCACAGGCTGACTTACTGGGATGAGCTCTCACCCCGTGGGCCACTGCCTAGTCCACCCTGAAGGTCCTACAGAGGCACATGGCACGCTGAGATCAGCCCGCATCCCAGGAAATGTGATCCACTTTCTCAAGACATGGGCTTTGCAGATGGAGGTGGAACTGCAGCCATGCCCAAGCCTTCCCAAGGTCCTGGGTAGGTTAGAGTCGTGGTCTCCTGTGTTACCCAGTTTTTGAAATGCTGTCTTAAAAAAGATTAAACCCAAACCAACAGCTCCCTCTCAACCTGCATGTTTTTTGTGACCGGTTGCTGCTGTGTGGTGACAACCACCCATGTTACAGCAGAGTGTTCTGACAAGCCCGCTGCCCGATGGCATTAAATGGGATTTCAGCACTGAGGAAGGTTTCGCTGTACTCAGCATGGGGCTGAACATTACCTGGGGCTATCAGCATTTCAAGTCTGCTGGCAGAGGTGCGGGGAATTGGTTGGGTGCAGAACTCAGCCCGCAGGCAATCTGTGCCTCCCGCAGCTGCCGGCATCTGTAACCCTGGAGGAAATGTGCTTCCACTTGATACACCAGACGCAGATCCACCCTTTCATCCATCTTTGTGTTTTCAGAGTAAAAAGAGAGCAGAGACAGGTGAGAGCGTGTCAGGGTCATACAAGGGCACTGTGGTTTCCAAGCACAGCAAGAGCTGTAGCAGCTTCACTGCCCTGCAACAGCCCCACCAGAAAAGCCACTGGGATTCATCGCTGCCTTGGCCCTCAACAGCATTTGGGGCTGTCCCAGCTGGAACAAACACTGTTGGCCCAGAGACGCTGGGCTTCACTGTCCTTCAAGACATTTGTGTATCAGGGCTTAGCAGCAAAGGCTTAGCTCCCCGTGAAACACCCAGGTCCACCCAGCCAGTGGGCAGGACGTGCTGCAGATGCTTTGGTGAGCTGCAGCAGCTGCAGAAGAGAGCAGTGGAGATGAAGTCCACACTCCTCAGCAGCCGTGATGTCTACCTGCCCATACCAAGTGCTCTGCAGCCTCTGGAATAGCAAACCTCCTGCACTGGTCTCTCTCACGGAGGCACCAAGGTGCAAAGCTCAGCAGAATCCCCTTTTTAACCTCGAAGATTTATGACCTCAGCATAAAGTCTCCCATTTCTTGAACTCACCCAACAGATCTTATGTCAACTTAACATTCTTTCTAAAGTGCCTGCAGTGTTTATTCAGTCCAGCCACTGGTTGATTCTAGTTAAATATCTGTTTCAATTTGAGGCAAGTTCATTGCTGGTTCCTATTTCCCCACTGCAGAGCTTTAGGATAAAAACCCCACTTCGCAGCTGAGCAAATGATTCCGATAAAGAGCTCCAGTTGGCCTGTGAAACAGCTGAGAGAGATGGAGCAGAAAACTCTGAGCTAGAGATGTTCCTAAGTTCTGTATTTGTTGGTACTGCTCTGGTGTGGACTCTGCCTCTGCTTTCCTACGGCTTGAACCAACTGCCAGTCTGGGTATGCTGAAAAAAAAAAATAACAACATTTCTTAATTGTAGCTGGAATTGCTGCTGGGAAAAGTGGCTCATTTACTTCTGAGAGCTCAGCGTGAGCTGCAAGACTCCTGGGATATTTCAAATGGAAAACATATCTGTGCTGCCTCCCAAAAGGAGGAAGAATAAACTGCCAAGGCTGAAAACACGGGCTCTTTCATGGGACCCAGAAGGTTCCTTTGTATGTGATTGATTCTCCTGCACAGACATTTCTAGATATTTTTAAGTTAGGGAAGAAAAAAAGATAGAAAACTCAGTGTTCTGGAAGGATTTTACATCAGCACAGCCCTTCTGCTGAGTGCTTTGTGGAGCTGCCTGAGATTCCTCCTGAGAGGTGAAACCCTGTGGTCCATATGCAGTAAAAGGATGGTAAAATAACCACGGACCCTCCTAAGGACTTTGGGAAAGGTTTGGTTTCCGTCTTGTGAGCGTCTGCGAGGCCATTTATAACAGAGCTTTGTGGGTGTGGATGTGTGTTCAGTTCATGTCTGAGCCAACTGAACTCAGTGGGAGTCCTTTGAAAGTCCTCTCCTATGCCCTGAGCAGGCCCTGTGCTCGGCTTGTACCGAGAATATTCACGGGGAAGGATTTTCTTGAAGGAATGTTTTGCGGAAGGAGCAGATTTTCAGAGCGTGTTGATAGAAAATGATTACTGACCTCATAAATAAGAGCATTTGCACTGGCAGGGGTGAATTAAGTGAGGAGTGCATTAGGAGCATGGGTCATCCAAAGCCAAAACCCAAGGAAGAGAGTCTTCTAAGTCCAAGAAATTGCTCACATGCTATCAACCCTCCCAGATATTTTAGCTTCCAATTGCATCGCCCGGGCGAGCTGCTTACAATGTGGAGTGATGTGGCAGGAGGCAGCAGAGGCTGCGTGGCCTGTGAGGTGCCGGGTTTTTTGCACATAGGGGTGACTATGAAAGCTCTGCAGGTGCTGGAAGAGCAGGAGCGGTCAGGGAAGTCCCCTCTCCAGCGTGCTGCTGCCCAGGAGGTGGAGGAGGACCGTGACAGCCAAAGCACCCCAGGAACGGGGTCTTTTTTCGCTGGGCTGCTTCAGCCGCTCATGCTGTGTGATCGCTCTCCTGGCCTTCTCTTCACATCAGCTGTGCCAAACATTGAGTGGAACCATCTGATGAAAGCTGGAAGCGTATCAAAGATGTGATTTGAACACAGTAATTTAGTCCTCATCTGCAGTCCAGAATCACCATCTGCTCAAAGTAGCCTGCTCCGGTTCGTCACCGCTCGGTGGGGATGACGTACAGCATCCCCCAGCTCCATCTTCCACCCCAGCTATAAAACGGACCCAGAAACCTGACTCTCCTCTCACTCTGGTGTAAATTTCTGGACTTTTATTGATGTTAGAGGAGGAGAAGTGAACCCACAAGTTGTTGCACAGCTCATGGAAATATCAGAAAATGGCCAGGGCCCCTGAGAGATTGGTTTATGGGGAAGAGTTAGAGCCTGGATGTATAGCTTGGCTCGGAGAGGTGAGTTAGAGAAGTGGACGTGATAGCAGCCTGGAAGGGTTTCACGGGTGTGAGCACAGAGGACTGAGGTGAAATATGTGGGATGGTACAAGGAGGTATGATTAGGAGCAAAGGAATGACATGGAAGAGGGAAGGACTGTGCGTTATGAGGCAAGTGAGATCAGCCCGTGGCCCAGTTTCACACTGTTGCCATGAAAAACTGGAAAATATGGATTTTTAATTTAACTAGTTGTTTCATTTATTTTGTTGAAGTGCCTTTAAACATGACTGAATTTTTTGCCAGCTGGTTTTGAAACTTACAGAACAATCATGGACAGTTTTTGCACATTATCCCTCTGTGCAGCATCATGCATCGTGCGGTTTGGGAAGCTTAAGTGTCCTCTCGGTAAAAGTAAATACAGATATTAAACCAGGGATACACTAAAGTTACTGGTTTTTTCCATGATAAATTGGTAAGGAGACAGGGTCCATACTCTAAAAGATTTTAGTCTCCAACATGTGTGACTGTGGGATCTCATCTATTTTTCATCTTTGACTGCACAAATCTCTATTGGCGTATAAAAAGAACTATCTGAGAACGGCTACACTTTATCTTCGCCGAGATTTATTCATTAAAAAACCCGCTGCACACTCTTACGTCATGCGCTGGGAAGCTATTACTAATTAGGGACAGATGAATCAATTCAGATAAAATTAAATCCTGTTTCAACTTTCGCCCCAGCTTCCAAGAGACTCTTTTCCTGCCGTTGCAGAGGGCTCCCTGGAGTGCTCGCCCTGTGCTTCTCAGGGCTCGGGTTGTGTTTTGGTGGCTCTGGTTTGCTCAGGCCTTGGCTTCTACAGGCACGGGGATGCTTTCTGTCCTGCTTAAAGGAATGCAAAAAGAAGAGCTGTGCCTACTTAACAAGGAAACCTCAGATGAATAAGCCTCAAGGGGACATGAATGTAAACCAAAGCTTTACTTTGCTGCAGAAAAATAAAAAAAAAAGGCAATTCACATTAATCAAAAACCTCTTAAGAGATTTCCAGCTCAGTTTTTACAGACTTGAGGAGCTTTGCAGATGGAGGATTCCTACCGGCTGGGGCTCTGCTGGGGTGCGGGCTCTGCTGGCAACT
>NW_010390542.1:2727-8975 GCF_000710305.1 Buceros rhinoceros silvestris | reverse complement strand
CCTACCGGCTGGGTCTCTGCTGGGTTGCGGTCTCTGCTGGCACCTCTCGTCTGCCTCGGCAGCATGGTCAGAGTCTCCAAGGACACAAGGCAGTGCCGAAGAGCATGTCCTGCTGACACCCGCCAAAGCACCTCACTGGGCGGATTCTTCATCAAATCTAATCACCTGTGGTTGAAGAAGCGTGTGCCTGTAGAAAAACATCTGAGGGAAAGCTTGGTCTGTCAACATCTGTACATTTACTGCCCATTTATAATCAGGCGTGTAAGCAGAAAATCAGGTTGGCAGTGTTTGGAGAGACACCAGCATTTTTTTCCTTGGCCAGGCTGAACCCCCAGGCTTTCCGAAATTCCTTTATCCCTGTGCTCCCCACCTCCGGGGGGACAGCTCTGCAGTGAGCAGAGGCTAATTCTGTACGCCACAAACTTTCCTCACCTGTTCCTGAACCCAGGGAAAGCTTCTCTAGTCACTTCCCTGAGCAGGATTTGCTCTTCCACAAGTTCCCCACTAAAAAAACCACCTTTCCTTTTGGGCAGCGGGTTGAGGAGACCTCGTGAACAAGGAGTGTAGGTGACAGTCGCACGACAAGTCAGTGCTCAAGTCAGGCTTCGAGTTTTACAAGCTGGTTTCCAACACATTCATTTTCTAACAGGGAAAACTTGATATTTTTCCCAGAAAAACAGATGCAGATCTCATTTCTCTGTTTCCTGCTAAAAGATTGATTTTTGCTGCATCATCCTCCTCAGAGCGTTTGCAGCTCGGTGTTTTCTGGGGCAGAAAGGTAAAGGAAAAGGTTCAGAAGAACATAAATACGTACGTGTCCTGATGTACACATCAGCCAGCTCTTGGCTAGCATGTTGTTCACAACCAGGATGACTCACAGACTCATACGGCTGACATATTTCCTCCCCAGGCATCACCCCTGCCTCTGGTGTGGGGGACAGTGCCTCAGGATGGGAGTTCAGGTTTTTGGGGGGCTTCCCTTTGGTTTTGCCACTGGCTGGAATTTCCATCTGAGAAAGATATTAAATCCTTGATTTCCACTACTCTCCTCTCCAGGCTGAGCCTCCCACTCACAGAAAGTGAACCCCCCTCACTCTGCACCACAGGCTCCTGCCTCTTGGCAGGGTTTTGCTCCCCAGGGCACAGCCACAAGTGTGACCCCCATCCCAAAGCATAGCCCCAGGTCATCTCTGCTCCGGGCATCAGAGAGCATTTCCCCTGGGCTGGGCGGCTGCCTGGCTGCTCCAGACCACAGCAGCCCTTGGGGAAACTCTCTCACCATCTTTCATGTGCCCTCAACCTATTTCTGCTATAGACTCCAAGAGGCCCAGCCCACGACACCCCACTTTCCATCATGGGCCCATCACCATGGGCATGAAGCCAGGCAGGGTGGCAGGGGAGCGCTGCTAACATGTATGTTGGGTGCAGATGAACCCCCAGGCTTTCCCACAAACCAACACACCATTGCTCATGGCTGTTTGAGACAAGATTGACAGCCTTCAAACTTATTTTGGAAGCCGCCTCGCAGACATGTAAAGAACAAACCGTGGGAGGCTGCTGGGTTCATCTCTGCAGCATTTGCAACTCAGCCACCACAAGCCAGAGGAGAAGTGGTTTTGCTGTAGATGTGCAGAGAAGAGGCCGGGGTTGTTTTGGCAGCTTTCTGCTCCTCATCTTGTTTGCAACGTGTGCTGTTGAGGTTCCGACTTCAGCGCTGGAGCTCTCCTTCCCCTCCAAATGGGCTTCAGCTACCATGAGCTCACGCCAAGTCTGCGAACAAATCTGTTTGAAGGTTCCCGGTCTGGTAGTGATTAGTCCAAGATAGGGTTGGGGGGATGGTGGTGCAGAGAGAGATAACGGGGAAAAAATCAAGATAAGAAAACCTTTCTTGCAGGAATACTGTGTTGTGATTATTTAGGGGTTTCTTTTATGAACTCGCTGGACTCTCTCAGCGAGTTCATCTCCAATTTGTCTCTGATAAAAACCATGCCTTTCAACAAGGCAAGAAGAAACTGAAGCTTGGTTCAGGCTGTTACCACCGTTTTCATTCTTGTGCGTGGCCTCAAAGACCAGCAGCAAGCACACATCCCTCGGCACCATTCGGCAGCCAAGAGGGAACAGGCAGGAGGACACCTTCTCCGTCAACCCAGGGCAACCAGGGAATAAATATGCTACTGAAAGAATGTCCAGCAAGTGGGCTGGAAGGGCTCTGACTATGAATTAAATCAAGAGTATTTTCAAAACAGCCTCTACAAATATATCTTGGCTTCCTTATTGGTGAGTCAAGTGGAAGAGCACAAGGAGCATGTGGGATTGTGGCCACTACAATGGCATTTTATTCATTCTGCTGATGCTTTTTTGCACGAAGAGCCTCCCATAAAAAGGAGAGCAGCGAGCTGGGATTCACAGGCTTGATTCCTGCCATGGCAGTTAATAGCTCTTTACGCGGCTGTCGGGAAGAAATCCAGCCTCTGGGTTTCTAGTTCAGTCACCTCCAGGAAAGGCATGGCCATAGCTCATTGCCTGAACCTTCCCCTCTTGCGGCACCCGAGATGTGAGAATTGACTCCCAACCACTCTTAAAGCCATCGGAGGGGATGGTTCAGCGCCGGGGCAGTGTGCTGTGGCTCCAGGGCTGTTGCAGCCTCCTGTTTCAGATCCTACCATTGCAAAGCTCAAAATTTCCAACCGTCCCTCCAAGCTCTGCTCCCTCTTTAGGGGTCTGAGCCTCATCTCTGCTCCGAGCCTGATTTCAAACCACTGTTTTAAAGAAAAGTTGAGGAGACTCCCAGCTAGTCTTTCTCTCTGGGTAGCTTTAGTGGCTTGGAAGGATGTTGCTGTGTCCCCAAATCACAGTGTCCTGCAGTGATACCGAGGACAGGGAGCAGACCATTTCCCTGCCATGCGCAGAGGACACAGGGCGGACCCTTCTTCACTCACACCCAGACTGGCACATCCAAGTGATCAGGAGTAGAGCCTAGAAGGTGAATTTTCTCAGGCTTCCTACAGAAAAAGGCAATGTCCTTCTAAGGGTGGCTTTGGGGCCATCCCCACCTCCTACGGACCCTCCAGAGAGCATTTGCATGGAAATGAAGCATTTCTTTTCCTCCATCACTGCTTACAGTGTTGGGGAGTCCATAGGATGGTGCAGAGAGATGGGGAATATACAGGGTTAAAAGCAACCCTGGTTCCAGTGAAAGTGATTGTGAAACCCCCTTTGGCTCTGGTGAAGCAATTTTCCCACCACCATCATCAGTTCATTCCTCCCAGAAGGGTGCAGATCATGGGGGGAAATAACAGTCAGAGCTGGGCATACCGTGCAGATGTTCCATTCCAAATACTTGCCGGTGTTGCTGTGGAGAAATCAGTCCTCCCTGACCTCACCTTGCAGCTTCGTTTTTGTGAGTACTCCAGACAACTCACTTAAAACACAAAAACCCCACGATGTTCTGGCTCTGCTGCTGGGCCTGTTAGCTGGAAGTGTAAGGTAGGAGCAGGAAACCTCTGAGGAAGGCATAGAGCCATCGAGTCAGGACAAAGCTACGGTTCATTGGAGTAGAGCCGGGATTTTACCTCTGGAGTTGCTTCTGGCTCTCTGGAACATGCTCTAGAGAGGTCAATGGTCCTATTTGTGGTTAGAATCCCCCTGCAAATGTGGGCTCTGTGATTCAGGTACAGCACACTGGAAGGTGACCTGCAGATGTGAAGAAAAATGTTAATAAACCTATTGTGTCACTCCAGCAGAGGAAAAGAAACAAAACCAAAAGCAGTCGCAGTTTAGGAGGTTGCTTGCGAAAAGTTTTGCAGAACAGAGGTGTTTGCAGAAGTGTTCTGAGTAAAGTGAGTGATTAAGAAATTTCCTGAGACAACTCAGAAATAAGTGCATAAACTAATGGGAGTTTGAGGAAACTTTTAAACCATTTTTACAACCATCTGTGCACTGACAACAGCTTCTGCTCTGCCGTGTCTTTGCTGTTCTTCGTACCTGTGTCGCTGGGAAAAAACTGTGAATGCTGATGGTGAGATGCCATTGAAGGGGAATGAGGGTGTAAGAGGAAGGATCAGAGCAGCTAGCATATTTATTCAGGATGAATAAGCCCCTTGTCATAAACAGAGCTCCCTAATCTCCCTCTCTCATAGTGTAACTACTCTGATGGTATCAGATCTTTGCTATAACTGGCAATTTTTCCTACCAATTACCCGCTGGTTACAGTCCATCTCCCTCTGAAATAACAGGCAGGTCATTAATGTCAAATTCCAACAGGATGATAAGGGAATTTATTGCTGAGATGATCACTGAAGCGGGGGTGATGAATAGGCTCAGAAGGATTTTAGGGTATTATTTCCCAGCGTTCACCAGCCAGCTATCTCCTTCGCTCGGCACTTTGTGTCTGTAGCGTGTAGGCTGGCTCCACTATGGCTTTTCAGTTTGCTTTTAGGGGGTTATTTCTGTACCAGGATGTGTGTGTTTCTCCAGCCTCTATTTTTGTTTCAGCTCTTCTTGTTTGGGAAACAAGACAATAACAATTAGATCCATCATATGGATGATGCTTTTGATTGGATTCGTTGTACTTGGCACCGTGTCAGCAGATGGGTCTGTGATGAAAAAGGTGCGTGTTTAAGGTACTTTAGTCGTTGCAGAAGTGCCGTATAGAGTGTTAGAATGAGCTGCTTTGCTTTTGAACCTGGTGAGGAGATGCAGTTTGAAAACTGTCTCCCCACTGCTGTTCCGCTCCAAGATTTAAGTTATTTGGCTTTCTTTGCTAGAAACGAGCTTTGTTTTTCTGAAGCTGTTTAATAGCAGAGATGGATCAAAGAGGAAGATTCCCAGCCTGTTGCCCTTTAAATTTGGGGCACAGGCTGGTGGTAAAGCAGTTTGCCCTTCAAAGGCTGGTCTAGCCCATGATACAATTCAGGCTTTTTACCAATCCCAGTCATAAGGAGCAGAAAAATTTCAGCCGCTTTCCTTCACCCAGCCCAGTTTAAACCAATGGCCAGTAGCGAGAAGCAAAGCAGAACCAGGGAAATCCCTAAATTGCTATATCTGGTAAAGAAGAAAAAGAATCTGATATCTTTTAGCAGCTCTACTAAGCCTGAAAACCTAGCAGAAAGCCCCAGATGATCTTCACACACAGTTTTTCCCTCCAAGCCACATTTTTCTGTGTCCTTTTCTCATTAAGTATCTTCTGTTGGATCACTCTGCAGGAGCAATGGGATGTACAGAGTAGTCACTACCATCCAACAGCAGCCCTAGCACAGCCAGCCATTGACAGTGGCATGACAGTGGTGTGTGCATGGCATGGAGCAATAGAAGTAAAATGTAGCTGAGGACACAAGTTTATGGTTTGTTTTTTTAAAAAACCCATGATCTTCTAAAAATTTGGAACTATACCCTCACGGTATTCTAACAAGGAAGGGCAGGGGACACATCCCAGGGTTTATAACCAGCTGGAAAATTTAACCCAGGCTGTTTTTCTCGTTCCCAGAGACACAATCAGAGTGAACATGCCTTTTAGTTATTATAACCTGTGTGGATTTTTCTTTTTGGGCAGAGAAAGATAATTCCCAGTGGGCAGTGCTGCCCCTTTCCCTAGTTCTGACTTCAGTCAAACACAGTGCTGCGCTTGGCTGGGGCTCCACATGCCAGCACAGCCAAGCCTTGCTGTGAAGCCAAAGCATGAGCGGAGCATTATAGAATTGCTCGAAGTTTATTCAATGTTACAGTGGTAAAGAACAGGCATTAGATGGGGCTTGTATTTTTAGCCATGTTTATGTTGCCTTTTGCTTTTGCAGGTGGGTAGGTAAGAGATAGGGCAAGCCATGTTCAATGAAAAGCCCCCCCAAGCATGTCTAATGCCAAAACAATCAGAAAAGAAAGTCTGTCTGGAATAATCTTCATTTTTCTATAAGTAAAATCCTCCTCTTCCAAAGAGTAAGGCAAATGCAAGCCTTTATGCCTGAGGAGGCAACTGTATGTCTGGACGTCTCCTAGTGTGTTACAAGGAGCAAATGTTAAGCAGCAAACTGGCATCTCAGCATCATTCCCATCAGAATCCCACCCCAGGTCCTGGGATTGCTGGAGGGAAAGACCACCATCAAGCTCCAGTGGTTTCAACTCCTATCTGGCTTCTGGGTGATTTTGGATGACTCAGTCCATCTCTCTGTGCTCATGTTTTCCCCCTGTAAAGTAGAGATCTTGATCTGCTATAGCTCTGCTCTGCATAAAAGGCTGTGGGAGTAGAACCGCTC
>NW_010390542.1:0-2618 GCF_000710305.1 Buceros rhinoceros silvestris | reverse complement strand
CGCTCTGCCAGGTTCAGCTGGCCTTTGCAGAAACGTGGGATACTGCTGTTCAGAGATCATTGGTCTGATCTCACAGAAAGGCAAGTCCAAGGTGTTTAGAAGCAAGAGTCCTTGCTAAATTCTTACAGAGATGCAGTTTATACTCTATTTAAAACTGACCAGAGGGCAAATCTTTGATCTGTGTTCAGCCTTTCCCCACTTTGTTCTGAAGATAGTCACATTTGGGGATCTGAAGTCTGGATCTAATATATAGCACAGTATTAATAGATGTTGGAAAGAGTTGCTACAAGCTATTACTGAGGCAAAGTAAAAGAAATCAGATGTTTATACACAATTATGCTATTGTGCAGATCAGTGGCCAGAAGAGAGCAGAGACAGTAAAAAGGCAAAGTGCCTTTTTGCATTTGGGGATGGTGTCGAGATGGACGGATAAGGATAGGAAGGCACGAGGGGCTCAGGTTTCCCTGCCATCCCTCTTGCAGAGCAGAGCAGGGGCGAAACAAGTCCCAGATTTGCTGACTCCCTCTCAGTGAAGGCAAAAGGGTTTCCTCTGCCTGCAGTGCCTCTGCCGAGCCCCGAGCCATGGGTGGATGCGCAGCATCGGAGCGTGAAGCCAGGCCCTTACCCTGCCCACAGTGACAGCCGATGGCACGGGCAGCAGACCCTGCTCAGCTCAGGCCAGCACCCCGAGGGGCTGCTCTGCCCTGTGTGGCTGCAGCAGCAATACAACAATTTTCAGAGAGGTTGCTCTACCTCTCCTTTAATCACCTGGCTCTATAGTCCACACTGCAAATGTCGGGATTTCCAGCAAATCAAAGAAGGGGGGTCACCTCCACCTTCACCCTGGGGTTGGCAATACCCTCTGGCCACATTTCACTCTGAAACACATGCACATATACATCAGCATCGTGCTATGGTTTGCTCCATCCAACCCCCTAGCAGAGGTTCCCCAGGCATCCGCGGTGCCAAGCCAGCCTGTACCAGTGGTGCTGGTCCCTGCCCTGTGCTGGGGCAGTGTCTTGTGGCACCCGAGTTTAGTGAGGGATCTGGCTGTGCCCCTCAGGGTGGCAGGACTGGCATGTCACCAGGCAGACAGGGCATCACAGCTGCCCTGCAGTGCTGTCCCAGCCAGAGCTCGCTTCTCACTGCAGGCATGGGTGAAAAAAAAATCTGCCAGCATCCCCAGGAAAGTCCCCAATGCCAGCGGCCTGGCCATCCACATGGCCCGTGGAGGATAAAGGCAGAAAGAGGGAGAGGGGAGAGAGATAAACAATTTCCTACACAGTTGTGGCTCAAGCCCATCTTACAAGAAACACATGGTCCCTGACACAATATTTAGCTCTACTGTAACATGGTCCATTTGGAGGCTGGTGGCTGTGTGGAGAGCTGTAGTAAAACATTCTTTCCTGGTAACACACACAGACAGAAAAACCCACCCTTAGTAATAATAATTGTGGTTAACTCCATACAGGCTGGAGAATAGGATGGCAGGGAGCTGCTTCTGGAGCAGGTAGCTGCTTCGGCATCTCGGCAGGCTGAGCAAACCCCCAGCTCCACTGGTTTGAAATGCTTGTCCCAATGGGTGTCGACGCCTTGGCTTTAACCCATTAGACCCAGAGGAGAGGAGCCAGGGGCTTTGGGGGCTGAACTTTTTCCTTCAGTGTGTTGTTTCTCTACTCAGAAAACAGTCCCGAGGAGGATTGCTACGTTGAGCCAAAGAAAAAGCCTTTTTTTTTTTTTTAATTCAACTTTTCTGCTCATTAGCTCAGGAACTTACAGTTGGAGTTGTCAGTAGGCTCCTCCTGCCAACATACTGCAGGACTTCACAGGAGTTACATCATTTGGCCTCAGAGGACCAGCTAAGTGAAAACACATTTGTGTTTGCTCCTGTTGCTCGGACTCCTTTTCGCTGGCTCCCCAGTTTCACGGGTGCAGAGCATGAGGTCAGGCGGTTCTTAGCACCCGTGGAGCCCAGGGCCCTGCGTAGGGGTTACGCAGTACCTGGGAGCTCATGTCTCACAGGTACTGGGCTCCCCCAAATCCATCTGCAACCTGTCCAGATCATCTCTGCCCCAGTGCTGGGCAAAACCATGAAAGCCCAGGTATTTAGCTCATCCTGGCCAACCCCAGCAGAGAGTAATCCCTTCTGCCTCCTTACATTTTGCCTGGAATTTCTACTAGACCCATGTCCTTCCCCTCCCAGCTTGCTCCGAGCCAGCCTGACCCCATGGTTGACACTCTTTGCTCTCTGCTCTTCCCACTCCTTTACTTCATTCTCTGGAGTGCAGGGACTGGTTTGTCCAGGCAAAAATTTCTTTTTTCTGCCATTTCGCCAGGAATTGTTCCTTCCCAATTAGCATCAGTGAGGAAATGGCTGTGTCTACTGCGGTCCATCACTGTGGTCCTCCTTACCAAGAGCAGGAGGAGGAAAAAAGGGGCTAGATGGTCAGAAAGAACTGTTTCCTTCTTCAAATACTCAATGCTAAAGCATTTTGTAAAATAGCTGAAGGAAAGGGAAGCTCAGAAAGATTTCTTACATCTCCCCCTCACCATTCACAGCTGGAAAGTTCAAACAGAGTCTTCTCATTTGCAATTCATCATCATCATGGCTTGGCTTC
>NW_010390541.1:461-1061 GCF_000710305.1 Buceros rhinoceros silvestris | reverse complement strand
CTGGACCACATCCTCAGGCAGCTGGGCCTGCGGAGACCCGTCCTCGTCAGCCCCTCCATGAGCGGCCGCTTTGCCCTGCCCTTCCTCCTTGCACGGGGGGACCAGCTGGCCGGCTTCGTGCCCATTGCACCAGTAGGCACCAAGGACTACGCTGCTGAGCAGTACCGACGGGTCCAGGTGAGGTGGGGTTTGGGGCACCTGAGGTGTCCCTAGGAGCTGGTGAGCCTTGTGGACCAGCTGGCTAGAGGGTGGCATGGAGGGTGGCCCTGTTTTGGGGTGAGTGAGGGGGACCTGTGCCTCCCCCTCAGCTCATGGGAAGGCTGGCGCCTGCCTTCCCCTTGGCTTTGCAGCCCCTCAAGGTGATGGGTGGAGGTGGGCACAACCCAGGAGGAGCGGGTTGGCCATCTCCCCCTCTGATGACCCCTCTGTTTTTCTCTCTTTCCTTACCAAGACTCCCACCCTGATCGTGTATGGTGACCATGACACCAGCCTGGGTCTCCTGGCCCTGCGGAGCCTCCGGCACCTCCCTGAGCACCGTGTGGCCATGGTGCCCGATGCCGGCCATGCCTGCTACCTGGACAAGCCGGACGACTTCCACCA
>NW_010390541.1:0-287 GCF_000710305.1 Buceros rhinoceros silvestris | reverse complement strand
CGGCATCCCGAAGGACTGGGAGGCTTGCGGGCCTGGCATGAGGGGTGTTGTTGCCTTTTGGGGTGTCCCCAGGGTGGTGGTGGGGGACTGGGGATGTCCCTTGCTGGCTGGACAGGGTGTCGCGATGTCAATAAACTGATGCTGCTCTGGTTGCTCCGTGTGTCCCCAAGCGCTGCGGGGCTCCCCGGGCTCCGGCCCTACGCTGGGGCAGGAGGGTGCCCCGCCTGTCCCCCTCCTGCCCCTGGCCCACCCCATGCCCCCTGCCTACCTCCCACCGCTCCTCCCCT
>NW_010390540.1:0-216 GCF_000710305.1 Buceros rhinoceros silvestris | reverse complement strand
AGGAGGGTTGGGCAGCCACCACAACCCTGTGGGAGCCGATATGATGGGGGTGACCTGCCAGCAGGTCTGTGGGACGGCCCGCAGTGCCCTGGGCAGGGCAGGAGCCAGGCACGTGGCTTGGTCTGTGCCTCCCACCAGCCTGGCAGCACCCTGAGCCCTCCCGCTCCGCCCATCCCCGCAGGGGTCTGTAACGTGGACCACCAGCACAAAGCCGGC
>NW_010390539.1:2153-2430 GCF_000710305.1 Buceros rhinoceros silvestris | reverse complement strand
CTGGGGTCTGGTCCCTGCGGGTGGTTGGGGCACAGGAGGGCTCGGAGCTGCCGAGCTGTGGCCGCAGGCTGGGGCCTGAGGTGGGTTATGTGGCACCAGCCCAGGCTTGCAGTAGGGCTGATGCCAAAGGAAACAGGGGTTTGGAGGAGCTCGGATGCCGGTCTGTGCCCCCAAACCCTGAGCCTGGGGCTGGCGTGGAGGGTTGGACCAGCCAAGCAACCGGGCGCGGACCAGAGTCCATCCACTGCGGGATGGGCACCCACGGGAGCAGCAACCC
>NW_010390539.1:1908-2110 GCF_000710305.1 Buceros rhinoceros silvestris | reverse complement strand
GAGCTGAGCTCTCCCAGTTTCCAGGCAGAGCTGAGGTGGGAGGCACAGCTGGAGCTCCCAGGATGGGCTGGAGCTCCCAGCTGTGGGATTGGCAGCAGGGATGCTTCCCAGATGCTCCACACTGCGCAGGACCAATGCTCCCAGCCTCCCGTGGGAAAGCACCAGGATGCCCACGCTGCAGGGGCATCACCCTGCGAGCTGG
>NW_010390539.1:0-1769 GCF_000710305.1 Buceros rhinoceros silvestris | reverse complement strand
TTTCCTCGGGGGCCCGCCGAGGCGGGGGACCCCAGGCCATCTCCATCGGCAAAAACTGCGACAAATTCGGCATCGTGGTGCATGAGCTGGGCCATGTCATCGGGTTTTGGCACGAGCATACACGCCCTGACCGGGATGACCACGTCTCCATCATCCGGGAGAACATCCAGCCAGGTAGGGCCCAGCCTCCCTCCTCCTCTTCCTCTTCTTCCTCCCTGTCAGTGGTCCCCCCGACAGCGTCCCCGTCCCGCCTGCCTCCGCAGGGCAGGAGTACAACTTCCTGAAGATGGAGCCGGAGGAGGTGGAGTCGCTGGGCGAGACGTACGATTTTGACAGCATCATGCACTATGCCAGGAACACCTTCTCCAGGTAGGTGGCCATCCTCCCCGCAGCCCCAGGGATGGTGGCACGGGGTCCCCAGCCCTGGGAGATGGTGGCAGAGGGTCCCCAGCCCCAGGGGACAAGTTAGCAGCTCTTCATGGGGTTAATGCTCTGGCTGCTCAGCTCCCATCTCCAACAGAGCAGGATGAAGCCCCACAGTGTCTTCCAGGACAGGACCAGTGCTGTCCCTGCGGTCACCTCCGTCGGGGACACGTCCCCACTGACTCACCGGCCCGCAGGCTTTAATTAGCCCGGCTGTTTTTAGCATCCTTCGCCCGACAGCGGGGAACAGCCGCAGAGCCGGCGCTTCCCAGCCACGGCTCAGCCTCTGCCTGCTCCTCACCCCAGGGGCATCTTCCTCGACACCATCTTGCCCAAGTACGACGTGAATGGGGTCCGGCCTGCCATCGGCCAGCGGACGCGGCTGAGCAAAGGGGACATCGCCCAGGCCCGTAAGCTCTACCGCTGCCCAGGTGAGTGTCACCGGGACGGCTCTAGTGGGGCCCGGGCTGCGGCAGTGGGTCGGTGCCGGGGGTGCTGGTCGGCCTGAGGTGAGCGTCTCCAGGGCTGTGTCTCCCGGGAATGGCTCCACTTTCACCCTGAGACTTGACAGAGGAAACACTGCCCCGGCTGGATCCCCCATTTCCAGTGCAAAAGAACCCTTTAGGGTCCTCCTCATCCCCCTTGCCAGGACCACACAAGATGCTTTTCTCCATCCAACAATGCTTTTCTGGGTGCTGGTCGGCCTGAGGTGAGCGTCTCCAGGGCTGTGTCTCCCGGGAATGGCTCCACTTTCACCCTGAGACTTGACAGAGGAAACACTGCCCCGGCTGGATCCCCCATTTCCAGTGCAAAAGAACCCTTTAGGGTCCTCCTCATCCCCCTTGCCAGGACCACACAAGATGCTTTTCTCCATCCAACAATGCTTTTCTGGGGTGTTTGTGAGCAGAAGCTAAGGGCAAGACCTCACTGAGCCATGGGGCTCTGCCCCAGTGAGCAAGGGTGACCGCAGCTGCCCTCTCCTGCCGCTCCTCCGAGGAAAGAGCATCCCCCAAAGAGCATCTTTGAAGAGCATCCCCCATAGACCATCTTTGCAGAGCGTCCTCGAAGAGTATCTTCAAAGAGCATCCCCTGAGAGCATCCTGCGAGAGCAGAGCATCCTCCGAGAGCAAGAGCATCCTTGGAGACCAGCCCCCAAGAGCATCCTACCACCCACCCCAGCAGCAAGAGGGTTTGGGATGAGGCACGGCTGGGTGGGACAGGACAGCACGGTCCCACCGCAGGCCGCGCTCCTCTCCAGAGCTGGTGCGGAGCAAGAGGTGCTCGGCACGACCCGCCAGCGCACGTGCCAGCACCTTGACCATGGCCCGTGTGGCCAGTGGCGTGGC
>NW_010390538.1:662-5435 GCF_000710305.1 Buceros rhinoceros silvestris | reverse complement strand
CCCCCCCCGCAGCCAGAGATCTGAAGGGATCTCACGCTGTGCCTGGTGAAACTCTGCTGCAGCAGGGGAGCGCTGTGAGGAGAATGGGTGAGAGCCACAGCGGAATGGACGGGGGCCTTTCACCGGCAGCAGGAGGAACATCGCTCAGGACGCCGGATGAACCTCGCCATACTGCCTGTCCCTACAGAGGTGTTAGCTCCGGAGCCAGGGAGGGTCATGACGTGCGAGCCGCGGTGCCAGGCCTCAGGCAGCCCAGCACCGGGAGCTGAGAAGCCAGGCACGTCGGAAAGATGCTGCTCCATGGCGAATAGAGGCTGCATTTTTCCCGGTACAAGTGCCCTTCAATGCCCATATTCAGGGCCCCCAAAAGCCGCACATCTATAACCTCTAAGAACATTCGTCAGCAGAAGGTTTTCACTCTGTGAAGAACCACTTAGACTATCTGTGGACTTCAAGTGAGAAAAAAAAAACCAAGACCATTCAGAAGAGCCTTGGAGGAGGCAAATCTGCCTGAGGGTGTTATCTGAGGAATTGTCCGTTACTGCCATCGCAGGAGTCTCAGTTGGAGCAAGTGGAGCCTTCACCTGCGACTGAACAGCCTGCCCCGAGCGTGCGGGGCTGCACTGGCCTTTCCAAGGAGCTGAACCGGTGGCAGGTTTACATGTAAACGTGTGCTTCAGAGCCTGGCGCGACGTTGGTCTGTGTGCGTGAGCCCATCCCAGCCGCTGCAGGGAAAATCCACATCAGCATCCCTCCCGGCTTCGGCTCCAAGTGTGCACAACATCAGCTGCAGATGTTCCTTCTGAAGCTGCTCGAGCTAGGAGTCACTGCAGTGGTCGCCTGTCCTCTGGGCCTGAGAGCTGGCTGACGCTCAGCTGGTGGCAGCGAGAGCTTCCCAGACCTTTGCAAGGTGAATTTGAAGAGCTCTGGCAGGAGAGAGTTCCTCACCAAGCTGGGAGCAGAAGATTTGGCAGCAGAGCCCGTTTCCACTCCCACCCCACCACGTCCTGCCCACTCCCACCCTCCAGGACCTGCTGAAGCCGCTTCTAGGGCTGAGGGGGGAAACCAGCATCTAATTCAGTCCTTGCTTCTTTCTGCCAACACCACATCCCCATTGCAAGGCCGGCCGCCACGGTCATTATTGCGGTACGGCACACGTGGCGCAGTCCCAGCGGGAGATACCCCCATCCCCAGACAGCCCCAGCCTCGGGGACTGGCTTTGGTCACCAGCACTTGTGAGACCACTCGCATCAGCAAAGGTCCCGCATCCCAGCGCTCCTCCCAGTCCCAGTCCCCTCATACACGTCTGACCAGTTGCTAACAGAATAATCTCTCTTCCATCTACACTGGATGTCCTGTGTGATTCCAGAAACGTCGAAGGCATTGCTGATCCGAGAGGAGCAGCGTTTTCCAGATAACTTTCATCCGAAGGGTGTCTCCCTCACCTGATTGTGTTCAGATCTGCAGGTCTTGCTGGGTATTGCCCTGAAGAAGGTAGAAAAGCAAAGAGACAAAGCGCAGCTCTGCAGGGCCTTGTTAAATGAAGCTGGAGTGGAAAGGAAAGGAAAGAAACCCTGCTCTGCTGAGACGCCGTTGTTGTGACTCGTGAGGTCACGTCCCACCTCTCCAAAGGGTGGCCCCAAGTTAAGGGAGAGCTGAGAGGACGGTCTGTTAGAGAGAGGGGCAGGGTCTTCTCCCCTCTCTTTGCTGTCCGTGGCTCAGAGGAGCTGGCTCTGACCGCGAGCAGGCAGGGGAGTTCGGTCGCTGACTAAGAACAGCAGCAGAACCTCAAGAGGTGGCCACGCTCCTTCCCATGAGGACTTTCTCTAGACTCTCTTTGTCCAGACTGCTCTCAGCAGCAGTCTCCTGCTAGGATAATTTCTTCAGTTTTGTTTTTGCTGTTACTGGTAAGAGCAGTCGATGAAATTACGCTACAGACAAACAAAGGCAGGGAAACCACAGCGATGTGGAGGAGCATCGAGGGGGCGTCTGCCCACGCGGCCTGCAAGGATGCTCTGGTGTCACAAGCCCGTGTCTGCATCGCCGGGACAGAGGAGCGTGTGTTCCTCTCCCCCTCTAGAGCGAATTAGCGACTCCCCTCCCCGACCTCCCAGGATTGCATCGAGATGGGCCAAAGCCACCACCGAGCTTCGGCGCCTGGTTTAATCACCGCTTGTAGCAGGGGCGGGTACCTGCGGGCCGGTTGTCGTCGTTGTTGGGATGCTGCTGACCTCCACTTGTACGGCGGGTGCCAAAGAGTGGCAGTTTATTGGAGGAGAGGGAGATGCAGACGCGTGCTGGGGGATACGGGAGCAGGCAGGAAGAGCAGAGGCTGGGCTAGCGGTTTCTCTCCTGCCTGTCTGAGGTGAAGGCAGCAGTCACTGGCAGTGAAGCGGAGGCTGGTCGTGTCTCACCAGCGCGGTACAGGGCTCTCCAGGATGACAGCTGGGAAACCGAGACGCTGCATGAACGGTTTCTCTCTGTCCTCACTCGGCAGCCCTGGAGAACGCATTTTGCTCCCGACACGCGGGCAGAGGCGATGCTCGCTGCTCGGATGGTCCCACTCCTCGTGGAGACAGAGTGTGCTGGGGTGTTCGAGGGCAGATGGGGTAGCTCAGTCTCCGTGGCTCAGAGGGTGGCTTTCCGCTTGCTGGACGCGGTGGTTGGTCTGCGTTGCGAGAGCTTCTGGGCTAAAGAAAGGATCCAGACTCAGCAGGAGCCCCTCCAAAAAAAGAATGAAGTTTGGGACTCCTGGCTTGGGGTCTGGAGGAGGGATCCCAAAGCAAACCCCGAGTCATCCACTCATCCACGCTGCCAAGAGAGCCAAAACCTTCTGGGTGTCGGCACTGCGAGTACCGTCTGCACTGGTGCCCAGTTACCAACAGGGTGTTCCAGTTTGCAGCCTCCCAGCACTGGGACAAGCAGCCAGGCCAGGGCAGCTGGTCCCCTGGACACCCTTTTGGGTTTGTCATTCCCACCCATGGTTTGGCTGCTGGGCGTGTGTGTCCCTGAGCCAGGTGGGGAGGGGGCTGCCTGCTCCAGCTCACCTGCGTCGCGCGTTGTGATCCGGCAGAAAGCCCTTGAGCTGGTGACAAAGGTCTGGATGTGGGCTGGAAAGTACAGTCCTGTCTCTTAGCAACTGGTTCCTACCTCTGAGCTCTCGGAGCCGTGTGTGGGACAGAGAGCATCAGTCACGCTCCTGCTGCAGCAGCAACGCGCCGGCGAGGGGATGGGGGATCAGCCCGGCTCCAGCCACCGCCAAGACGCTTATAGAAGCTCAGGCATTTCTAACACAAGCAGTCATCTGTGAGTCCTAATCAAAGCTTCGGTTTAATTGCTTTCCTCGTGCCCTTCTCTGCACGGCGAGCAGAGGGCGGATTGGCTGGCTGCGGCGGCTGCCTGCCAGCTACCTCGGAGGCTGCTCTGCACTGCCCCGGCTTTTTTGGTCACAGGGGTGGGCACCAGGGAGGGAGGAGGAAGGGGGAGGACATGGCCCGTGCGTTTCTAGAAAAATGAGATGTCACCGGGTCCTTCCCCGAACTCCTCCACACCGCACTTGGGAATCCCCGTCCTTCTCACGGACATTTGCATTGCTGTTTTCTCCCTGGGTGCTCGGTTCTGCTGTTTCACCCTCGCATTTCCTCCTCCAACCAAAAGCGACTCCTCTCTGGTGAGCCGTTCTCAGAGGCTCCCTCGCCAAGCACTGTTTCATAAACATTTTCACGAATCCTCTGCTTTGTCCTCCTAATTAACCATCCAATTGGCCCCCAATGGAGCCTTCACCTCTCCTGTGAAGATCCTGCTTGCACAGATTATAACCTGTCAGCTGCCAATTTATTCCTCACGCAGAGGGCAGGTTCTATTAATTGTCTGCCTTCCCAGCCCTGTTTGGTTTGCCCTCCCTTTCTTCTGCTCCCAGTAGCATCCCCGGTTGGAGACACAGACTCGCAGAAAACCAGGGGGACCCAGATGTGTGGCCGCTCCGTGCGACCCACGTGTCCAGCCAGCGGTGATGTAGCTGTTGGCCCAGATGTGATGGGAGGTCACTGGCCTGTGTCAGACCCGTGAGAGGGTCTCTGTGGATAGAGTGCCACAGCAGGGTGTTAGAGAACATCCTTGACTTCTTATAGTCTCAGTCAAGAGCTCAAAAAAAAAATCCCCTTGGTCCTCCCAGGTTGGTGGCAAATCCTTCCTGAGCATTACTCACAGGCTTTTGGGAGAGCTGGGGTCCACCCGTGAGGTTCTGGTGGAAACCAGCCAGAAAGCAGAGAGGGTTTGTCTGAGCGCAGGGACAGGTATTCCATCAGACTGCAGAATTCCAGCAGCGTCTCTCCCCTGAGCCCCTCTGCCCCTCTCCTTGTACAGGACCCCCACCCTTGCCAAGCCCAGAACCAATGAGAGCGCCTGCTCTCACCGAGGGAAGCTGCCGCGGGCTCTGCTGGGTTCCCGTGCTGGGAGAGGGGCTGGTGGAGCCCAGCAGGACCGTCGCAGCTCAGCACCGTCCGCAGAGAAGGCGCGGTGTTCTTGCTCACAGGGAGCAGCAGCAGGCGACGTGGTGGCGCTCGGGTGGAAAGCGGGAGATCGGCGTTTCCAGGCTCTGGTGTCAGGGCCGGGCTGTGCCTAAGCCGCTGCGGTGTGGCTCGAGTCCTGTAGTGCCCGTACCTGGCGAGGAGGCTGGCTTTGGAGAGGGGAGGGCATGCAGCCCCTCGCCCCCCTCGGGCGGCTCTGAGCTGTCAGCATGTTCCTTGAGGCTCGTCTGGCTGCTCCTGCGGG
>NW_010390538.1:0-519 GCF_000710305.1 Buceros rhinoceros silvestris | reverse complement strand
CGAACTGCTGGGGAGCGGGAGCTGACACCGGGCTGCCATGCACCAGGGCTCAGCCTCCCAGCCCGGCCTGACCTTGATTCACTCAGCATCATTTGTCACTTATTTTACATAATTTTACTTGCCACTGATGAGCTGAGCTGCAGCTCTGCGCCTCCTCCTCCTCAGTTTCATTTTGACATCGCCGTGTCCTCGCTGTAGGTATGATGATGTCACCCGGCTGCCCTGACACTGCTGGGGCTGTTCCCAGGGTCACCTTGCTGTGGCAGGTGACCTCATCACTTCTCGTAGTCCCTGTCCCCCTCCCACGCGGCAGATCTCGCTTTGGTGGTGATCTTCATTAGATTAGTGCCTCACACTGGGGAGATGGCTCGCGGTGATAAGTTACTCTGAGGAAGAGCCAGCTGTAAACATGTGGTGAGCTTCTGTTACAGCTCCGTATTTTCAGTATTTTTTAGATTTCTAGTTTGAGATTCCTTTCAGGATGCCATGGAATAGAAATGCTCTTCTAATTATAAATGC